>NC_060280.1:91574200-91635520 GCF_021613505.1 Equus quagga
TTAACATCCTTTTAAAGAGAAGGAACTAATCCTGACTTTTTCTTTGTTTATCCATCCCAACTCTCCACTCATTTCTGGCTACCAAGTCTCTGTCTTAGAATCCTTCTTACAGGTAGACCCATTGTCCATCTCAACTCTCTCCCATTCCTTAACTCTCAGTTCCACCCTTGTACCTCCATCTATCTGGGCCTGATTGACTTATCTAGGTTTGCTTAGATGTAGGCTTTGCTCCACCTAACACCTGTGCTGTCCACTTCTGATTTACCAGATCTTGGGGTCATTATTCATTTCTGACCGTGTTCTAGGCCTAGGAAACTTCCCATTCAGCCAATGTTCCAGTCTGTCCTCTCCCTCCTTGCTGTCCTGGTCAGTTAGTCCTAGCACATGGACTCTGACAGACACAAAGGTGTTAGTAAATTTAGGAGTCTTTTTTGGCAGCTTTCAGAGCTATGTCATATTTTGAATACTCTCAGGTGGGGTATCCATCAAGGTTCATTCTATCCTGAAACCTAGATTTTTGTGATTTCCACTCTACACTTTGTTGTATACAATGGATCTTTCTTTTTTTTATTATTATTATTTTTTATTGAGTTAATGATAGGTTACAATCTTGTGAAATTTCAGTTGTACATTATTGTTTGTCAGCCGTGTTGTAGGTGCACCCCTTCACCCCTCGTGCCCACCCCCCAACCCACCTTTCCCCTGGTATCCACTAAACTGTTCTTAGTCCACATGTTTAAATTTCTCATATGAGTGGAGTCATACAGAGATTATCCTTCTCTATCTGGCTTATTTCGCTTAACATAATTCCCTCAAGGTCCATCCATGTTGTTGCAAATGGGACGATTTTGTTCTTTTTTACGGCTGAGTAGTATTCCATTGTATATATGTTCCACATCTTCTTTATCCAATCATCTGTTGATGGGCACTTAGGTTGCTTCCACGTCTTGGCTATTGTAAATAATGCTGCAATGAACATTGGGGTGCATGGGACTTTTGGGATTGCTGACTTCAAGCTCTTTAGGTAGATACCCAGTAATGGAATGGCTGGATCATATGGTAGTTCTATTTTTAATTATTTGAGGAATCTCCATACTGTTTTCCATAGTGGCTGCAGCAGTTTGCATTCCCACCAGCAGTGTATGAGGGTTCCTTTTTCTCCACAGCCTCTCCAACATTTGTTACTATTAGTTTTAGATATTTTTGTCATTCTAGTGAGTGTAAGGTGATATCTTAGTGTAGTTTTGATTTGCATTTCCCTGATGATCAGCGATGATGAACATCTTTTCATGTGCCTGTTGGCCATCAGTATATCTTCTTTGGGGAAATGTCTGTTCATGTCTCCAGCCCATTTTTTGATCGGGTTGTTTGATTTTTTGATGTTGAGTTGTGTGAGTTCTTTATGTATTATGGATAGTAAGCCTTTGTCAGATGTATTACTTGCAAATATTTTTTCCCAGTTAGTGGGTTGTTTTTTTGTTTCAATTCTGTTTTCCCTTGCCTTGAAGAAGCTCTTTAGTCTGATGAAGTCCCATTTGTTTATTCTTTCTATTGTTTCCCTTGTCTGAGAAGACATAGTGTCCGAAGAGATCCTTTTAATACTGATGTCAAAGAGTGTACGGCCTACATTTTCTTCTAGAAGCCTTATGATTTCAGGTCTCAGCTTTAGGTCTTTGATCCATTTTGAGTTTATTTTGGTGAATGGTGAGAAAGAATGGTCCATTTTCATTATATTTTTTCTTAACAGAAGTGGGATCATAGTACACCTTTTCCTCTGCTTAACACCCTGTCTTATCTTTCTGCGTCACTAACATGTCTATGCATTTTAAACTAATCTTGAAACCAAACTCAAGCCCGTAGTGAAGTGGCTCCACCGGCCCTGGGACGGGGAGTTATCTGGACGGTTCCGGGACACTGCTCCTCCCTCCTCTGCAGACATCGACGAATGCTCTGTGCACTCGGGCATCTGCGGCCCTGGGACCTGCTACAACACTCTGGGGAACTACACATGTGTCTGCCCTGCGGAATACCTGCAAGTCAATGGCGGCAACAACTGCATGGGTACGGAGCGTGATGATGGGGGACACCAGAAGTTGTGCAATCAGCACCGGGTGTGGAAGGGAGTCTGGGAGTCTCAAGTCTTGGAAGAGTGTGCAGAGGCATGTTGGGGGAGGAGAGAGAGGGAGGGTGAGTGTATCTGAGATGCTGGTATGCAGCGTTGAACGAGGCTGCAGGTCTCAGTGGCCCAGGGCTGCCATGAATGGTTGTCCAGGTTGTGCACTGCCCAACAAAGGCTAAAACGTGAATGGCACCCCCAAGTGTGTTGGGGGAGAGATGTCAGGCCAGTTATTTTGTGAATGAGTTTCCACATGTCTGGCTCTCTCTTCTTCCGGCTTGGGTGTTTCTTACTGACACTCATCTCCCCACCCCAACTGCAGACATGAGGAAGAGTGTCTGCTTCCGGCACTACAACGGTACCTGTTGGAATGAGCTGGCCTTTAACATGACCCGGAAGATGTGCTGCTGCTCCTACAACATTGGCCAGGCCTGGAATAGACCCTGCGAGGCCTGCCCCACCCCTGCCAGCCGTGAGTGCCCCTCCTCTGCCTTCTTTCCAGCTTGGCCCTTTTCGGTGCGATGTTTAAGGAGGCACATCCCACTTAGGGGTCCCCGATTAGTCTGCGTTGTTCTGATCCAAGCTGAAGAGTTACAATTATGCCCCAGTGTATGGAAATCAATGCTGTTAGGGTGGGTGAGGTTTCCTTCCTTCCATTTTGCAGATTTGCTGGATTCAGGATAACTGGGGAAGGCTTCATTGGTGGTAAAGGTTCTTGACGTCTCACAGACTATTTCGGGGGGTTGGTGAGTGCCTGGGGCCAGAAAGAAAATGCACAACTGGTTTGAGGAACCAGGCGCCCCACGAGCTGGGGAAGGGGCAGACTCGGGGAAGCTTTGGGCTGAGTGGACGAAATGTCGGTCAGGATGAGGAAGGGTGTTCCAGGCAGGGGACAGCACGAGCAAAAGCCTGGAGGCAGGACTGAGCGCGAGAGTATCTTGGCAGCTGGGACGAGATCTATTAGAATGTTCTAGCAGCCAGCCCAGATATCAGAAAGAGGCACAGGAATGTTGCAGTGGCTGGAAGGGGGCAACTGGGGGGTTACCGTTATACTGGGGCTATGGCCTGAATGTGTGTGTCCCCCCAGATTCATGTCTTGAACCTAATCCCCAGGGTGGTGGTATTAGGAGGTGGCGTCTTGGGGAGGTGATGAGGGCTGGGTGAGGTCATGAGGGAGGTGCCCTCGTGAATGGGATTAGTGCCCTTATAAGAGACACACGAGTGGGACCATCTTCTCCTTCCCATATGCGGACACAGCAAGAAAAGAGCCATCTGTGACCCGGAAAGCGGGCTCTCACCAGACACTGAATCCACCAGCACCTTGATCCCAGACTTCCAGCCTCCAGAACTGTTGCTGAAACCCCCTGTCTATGGCATTTCATTCTAGCAGCCCAAGCGAAGACAATTCGTGTCCTAGGGCTGTGGTAACAAGTTGCACAAACGCGGTGGCTTGAAAAAAAAACAGAAATGTAGGGGCTGGCCCCGTGGCATAGTGGTTAAGTTCACCCACTTCACTTTGGCGGCCTGGGGTTCATAGGTTCAGATCCCAGGCATGGACTTAGCATCGCTCATCAAGCCACGCTGTGGCAGAGTCCCACATAAAAGAGAAAGATTGTCACAGATGTTGGCAACAATCTTCCTCACCAAAAAAAAAAAAAAAAGAACCCAGAAATGCAGAATTCTCTCACAATTCTGGAGGCTAAAAGTCAGAAATCAAGGCGAGGCAAGGGCCACCCTCCCTCTAGAGGCTCTAGGGAGCAATTCTTCCTTGCCTCTTCCAGCTTCTCGTGGCTCCAGGCGTTCTCTGGTGTTCACCTGGCTTGTGGCTGCATCACCCTGATGTTTACCTTCATCACACATGGCTTCTTCCTGAGTCTCTGTGTGTCTCTTCTTTTCTTATAAGGACACCAGTCATCACATTTGGGGCCACCCTAATCCATGATGACCTCATCTTAATTTGATTACATCCCCAAAGACCCTATTTCCAAAAAAGGTCACATGCAGAGTGTCTGGGTGGACATGAACTTTGGGGGTGGAGGGCAGGGGTCATTGTTCAACCCAGAGCAGTGCAACAGGAAGGGGTCACTCCTGGCCATCTCTGGGTGCCATGCCCTGTTCTGGCTTCTAGAATAAAGCAGATGCAAGCTCTGCAGTCTGGGAGGAAGCCGTGAGCACCCAGGTCTGGTTATGGGATTGTCAAGACAGACCAGATGCTGCCCACAAGTTATGTGCTGGGACTTAAGCATCTGCCCGGACCTCGTGCACCTGATTCTGAGGTGCACATAGGACATGAGGAGGCAGGACATGAGGCTGAGATCGGTCTGTTCTCATCACGATGCACCAGAAGAGCAAGCAAGGGCCGGGTCAGGGACCTGGGGAAGGGCAGCAGAGTGGCACCTCCCAAATGCCTCCCCGTGTCTGTCAGGTGACGCCCGCCTTGCCTGGGGATGGAGCAGCCAGCATCTTGGTGTCAAAAGTGGGATACAGTTAGAGACTGCGTTGTCCAGGAGAGCCCAAGGCTGGTGCCATCAGGTGCCTGGGGGCCAGAGTGGTGGGTCAGGGGGAGCCCAAGGGAGCCTTCCCTGTGGGCTTCCCTGAGCCCTCAAGGTTGAAGTGAGCCTTGCTAGGGAACAGCAAAGGGAACAGCATGGGCAAAGGTGTGGTGGCGTGATGGAGCAGGGCATGTTCAGACGTGTAACGAAATCAGTGTGACAGGAGCACGGGAGTTACTGTTGGAGGAAAGGTGGGGCTGGTGTGGGAGGGGGAGGGTCTTGAGGTCCAAATTGAAAAGTCTGTTTTTTATGGCGAGGGCGGCGGGGCGTGCTTGGTGGCACTCAAGTAGGGAAGAGATGCGAGGGTGGCGTCTCTCTGTTGGAAGATCACACTGCATGGCCGGCTGGTCGTCTTTAACCCTCCCAGGGCTGGTCAGAGAGGAGGAAGCAAGAGGGACTAGTTATCAGAGGCCAGGTGAGGACCAGGCGGCAGGGATGGAAGAGGCCGTAGGTATTGGCAGGAGGAAGGGGTGTCCCCCACCGGGAGAGCCTGCAGCCCCAGCACCACCTCCCCATCCTGTTCTCCTTTGCCCAGTGGACTACCAGATCCTGTGCGGAAACCAGGTGCCCGGCTTCGTCATTGACATCCACACGGGGAAGCCCCTCGGTGAGTGACCGCGCCTCCTCACTCATAGCTCCAGGTTCCTCTGTCCGCGGAGTCCTAACCTCTCCCTTCCTCTCCCCCATAACGCTTTCCCTTCCACCCTCCCCCACCCCATGCCCCCCACACTTCCAGCTCCCCAGGTCAGGCCAGGAATCTGCCCCCAGACACTTCCCTTTATTAAAAAAAAAAAAAAAAAAAAAAACAGTGAGAGTATTTTTTTAATTTTATTTTATTTTTATTATTGAGTTATTGATAGGTTACAATCTTGTGAAATTTCAATTGTACATTAATGTTTGTCAGTCATGTTGTTGGTGCACCACTTCACCCTTTGTGCCCACCCCCCACCCCACCTTTCCCCTGGTATCCACTAAACTGTTCTTGGTCCATAGTTTTAAATTCCTCATATGAGTGGAGTCATATACAGATTATCTTTCTCTTGCTGGCTTATTTCACTTAACATAATTCTCTCAAGGTCCATCCATGTTATTGCAAATGGAATGATTTTGTTCTGTTTTGCAGCTGAGTAGTATTCCATTGTATATATGTACCACATCTTCTTTATCCATTCGTCTGTTGATGGGCACTTAGGTTGCTTCCACGTCTTGGCTATTGTAAACAGTGCTGCAATAAACATTGGGGTGCACAGGACTTTTGGGATTGCTGACTTCAGGCTCTTTGGATAAATACCCAGTAGTGGGATGGCTGGATCATATGGTAGTTCTATTTTTAATTATTTGAGGAATCTCCATACTGTTTTCCATAGTGGCTGCAGCAGTTTGCATTCCCACCAGCAGTGTATGAGGGTTCCTTTTTCTCCACAACCTCTCCAACATTTGTTGCTATTAGTTTTAGATATTTTTGTCATTCTAACGGGTGTAAGGTGATATCTTAGTGTAGTTTTGATTTGCATTTCCCTGATGATCAGCGATGATGAGCATCTTTTCATGTGCCTATTGGGCATCAGTATATCTTCTTTGGAGAAATGTCTGTTCATGTCTCCAGCCCATTTTTTGATTGGGTTGTTTGATGTTTTGTGATTGAGTTGCGAGAGTTCTTTATATATTAAGGATATTAAGCCTTTGTCAGATATATGACTTGCAAATATTTTTTCCCAGTTAGTGGGTTGTTTTTTTGTTTCAATCCTGTTTTCATTTGCTTTGAAGAAGCTCTTTAATCTGATGAAGTCCCATTTGTTTATTCTTTCTATTGTTTCCCTTCTCTGAGAAGACATGGTGTCCGAAGAGATCCTTTTAATACTGATGTCAAAGAGTGTACTGCCTACGTTTTCTTCCAGAAACCTTATGGTTTCAGGTCTACAGTGAGAGTATTTTTATTAAATTGTTACTCATTTTTAAAAATTCTGATAGAATATACATAACAAAATTTATTATTTGAACCATTTTTTTTTATTTGAACCGTTTTTAAGTGCACAGCTCAGTGACATGAAACCCGTTCACATGGTTGTGCAACCATCCTCACCATCCGTCTCCAGAACTTTCCATCTCCCCAAACTGAAGCTCTGTCCCCATGAAACACTGACTCCCACCCCTCCCCCAGCCCCTGGCCCCCCATCCACTTTCTGTCTCTGTGGATGTGGCTCCTCTGGGGACCTCCTGTGAGTGGCCCACACAGTGTGTGTCCCTCTGTGTCTGGCTCACGTCACTGAGCATCACGTCCTTGGCGTTCATACACATTCGAGCCTGTGTCAGAATTCCCTTCCTTTTTAAGTTTGGCGAGGTTTTGTGCCATTTAATACCTGAACGCCAGATTTCACCAGTGTGGTGTTTAATTAACGAACCCATGTCCAGTTGTTTTATTCCCACGGCTGTATCTTCCTTATCTTAAACGATCGGAACAAGGTGGACGAGATTCACTCCCTCTTCAGTCTCCACCTCAAATCTAAGTGTCCTTCGCACTCTCGCAAGTTTCCTGTGCCTCACACCGGGAGTGTTTCTTTTTTCACACATTTAGATACACAGAGAGATTCCCCCGTGAAAATGTATGAAACTGTGTTCTGGGGAGTCAACGTAAATTCTGTGATTCCCTGTATTTTGTCTGCAAGTTGCTTTTTGCACCCAGCAACGGGTCGTAAAGAACCTGCCAGGTTATTCCATGCAGACCGCCGCCCTCGTAGTCCCTCTGTGTAGTATTCCGAGGTGCTGACCCTTCCTGGGTCACGAGCCAGTCCCCCAGGGATGGACACTTAGGTTGCTTCCAGATTCTTTTTTATATATAACAGCTTCATTGAGAAATCATTCATCTACCATACACTTCACCCATCTAAGGTGTACACTTCAGTGGTTTCTCGTGTATTCACAGAATTGTGCACCATCAGCTCAATCTGTTTAGAACGTTTTCCTTATGTGAAAAGAAACCCCGTCCCCATGTGCAGTCACTCCTCGTTCTGTCCTTCCCCAGACCCTGGCAACCACCCATCTGCTTTCCATCTCTATGGATTTGTCTCTTCTGGACATTTCCTATAAATGGAGTCCTAGAGTATTTGTTCTGTAGGGACCGGCCTCTTTCACTGAGCATCATGTTGTCAAGGTTCATCCATGGCATAGCAGGTGTCAGTGCTTCATTCTTGTTTTGTTTTTTTTTTTTCACTTTTGAGGAAGATTAGCCCTGAGCTAACATCCACCGCCAATCCTCCTCTTTTTGCTGAGGAAGACTGGCCCTGAGCTAACATCCGTGCCCATCTTCCTCTACTTTATATGTGGGACGCCTACCACACCAGTGCATGCCAAGTGGTGCCGTGTCCGCACCCGGGATCCGAACCGGCGAACCTCTGGCCGCCGAAGCGGAACGTGCGAACTTAACCACTGCGCCACCAGGCCGGCCCCACTTCATTCCTTTTTTAAGGCTGAATTATATTCTCCTGTAGGGGTGGACCATGTTGTGTTCATCCATTCCTCTGCTGATATTTCCAGTTTCTTGCAAACCTCGTCTCAGGACTTCCCCACGCAGCTTGCTGCCTGTAGACCCCGCAAAGCAGGCTTGCTGGGCCATGGCAGATGGGCATTTTTACTTGTGAAATATGCTCTCTCCCTCTGCTCTCGTCTCTCCTCCCGCATCCTGATCTCTCTCTGGTGGGAGAGGGTATATTTTGGCCACAGCAGGGCTTTTCGACTGTGTGCCGGCTCGAGGTTGCTTCTCCTCCCAGGCTGCATGGTCCCTTAGCTCAGGGTCTCCAGGCATCTCCCCGGGGCTGGGCCACCCCTGACGGCCGCCGCCCTCCCCAGACATCGACGAGTGCGGGGAGATCCCTGCCGTCTGCGCCCACGGTGTCTGCATCAACCAGATCGGGAGCTTCCGCTGCGAGTGCCGCACCGGCTTCAGCTACAACAGTGCACTGCTGGCCTGCGAAGGTGCCGCCTCCCCAGCCCGGGTGGGATGCCGGCCGCCCCCTGTGCTCTCTGGGCGAGGCATTGAAACTCCACGAGCCTCAGTTTCCCCTTCTGTGTAACGGGGCTAACGCCTTTCCGGGGGGGGCCCTCCATCTCCCGTGACCACATTCCCTCTTTCTCTGGCTGCTTCTGGAGAGACCCTCCCCTCTGAGGCCTGGGGCTGCATTTTGGGTTGCATCCTTCTTCACCCCCGCCCTGTTGGCCGTTGTCCCCAGATGTGGACGAGTGTGCCAACGGGGAGGGCCCCTGCCAGCAGAATGCCGACTGCGTCAACATCCCCGGCAGCTTCCGCTGCAAGTGTGCTCCCGGGTACAAGCTGTTGCCAGGCGGGGCTTGCGTGGGTAAGCGGGGACCCCAGCAGGGCATGGGGTGGGGAGGCCCCATGTGAGGGCATGGGGTATGGGACCAAGCCAGGCTCTGTCTCCCACTGTGACTTGGGGAGGGCCTGGCTCTGTCCAGGCCTTTCTCCTTGGCTGTACTGTGGGCGGGTGGGGATGCTGAGGGCATCTGTTGATACTGGAGTCACGGGGCTGGAACAGGAGGTGAAGACCAGGCACGGTGCTGGCAGCGGCTTGAATGGGGAGCTTCCTGGCAGGCCTCGGCGGCCCCATCGCAGCCTGCACGGGCTCAGGGAAGCACCGGGTGAGGGGGCCCGGGGACCCCACACTGCCCGCCCTCCCCCAGGACGGAATGAGTGTCGGGAGATCGCAAATGTCTGCAGCCACGGCGACTGCGTGGACACGGAGGGCAGCTACACGTGCCTGTGTCACCCCGGCTTCCGGGCCTCAGCGGACCAGACCCTGTGCACGGGTGAGTGTCCCCTTTGGCTTCCTCCTCACAGGCCAGGCTGCCCAGGGTGAGGGGCCATAGGTCTACTCTCCTCTGGGGTGGGGACGGTGCTTCTGTGTCCATCCTGGTGCACAGACTCACAGGTTTGAGTCTTGGTGCTTAAGACCTTGCGGACAATGGCTTATTCGCCTCCCTGTGCCTCAGTTTCCCCATCTGTAAAATGGGAGCAATAGATAGTCCTGGGGTCCTTCTCAGCCCCTCCCTCCCCGAGCTGCCCAATGCCCTGGGTGAGCTGGGCGGGGCTCGGGGGCTTTGCTCTGACAGACGTGGACGAGTGTGACTGGCAGCCCTGTGGAAACGGGACCTGTAAGAACCTCGTCGGCTCCTACACCTGCCTCTGCTTCCCCGGCTTTGCAGTGACGCACAGTGGAGGTTGCACAGGTGAGCCACCCAGGCTGGCAGGCGGGCCTCTGTTCCCCACCGAAAAGCGGGTCCTTGGTTTGAGGGCACCCCTCTGAGATAAAGGATCTCTTGCCAAGGATCCTTCCAGAAAAACACCCCCAGGGGATGGAAAGTGGGTCACCCACAGAGTTCCTCACACACCTTTAATTCTCAGTTGCTGGGGGTTCCTGGCTAGAGCTTATGCTCAGGTTGATGGGAGGCAGATGGGCAGTATGGAGAGGAAGGTGGAGAGTGAAGGCAGGACCTAGGGGGTGTGATGCTGGCAGTTTAGTGCAGTGATTAGGAGCATGGATTCCAAGATTAGGTGATGTGAGTTCAAATCCCAGCTTTGCCACTTGCTAGCTGTGTGACCCTAGACAAGTCATTTCCTCTCTGTGCTTCAGTTTCCTCCTCTTTAAAAAGAAGATTAAGGGCCAGCCCCATGGCCTCGTGGTTAAGTCTGGCACACTCTGCTTTGGCAGCCCAGGTTCAATTCCCGGGCACAGACCTCCACCACTCATCAGCAGCCATGTTGTGGCAGGGACCCACATATGAAATAGAGCAAGATTGGCACCAATGTTAGCTCAGAGCGAATCTCCCTCAAGCAAAAAGAGGAAAATTGGCAACAGATGTTAGCTCAGGGCAAATCTTCCTCACCAAAAAGAAAAAAGAAGATTAATAGTAGCACCTACCTGTATTAATATCAGACAAAATAGACTTCTGAACAAGGAATATTACCAGAGATAAAGGGAGACATTATATATTGATTAAGGAATCAATTCTCTGAGAACACATATCATACATGCATATGCATCTAACAATATAGCTTCAAAACGTGTAAAGTAAAAATGAACAGAACTGACAAAGACATAGACAAATCCACAATTATAGTTGGAGACTTCAGCACTCCTCCTTCAGTAATAGAGGGAACAAATAGAAAATCAGTAAGTATATAGAAGACTTGAACAACACTGCCAACCACCTAGACTTGATTGATATTCATAGAACATTCCGGAACACATGTTCTTCTCAAGTGCACATGGACGTTCACCGGGAAAGATTGTATTCTGGGCCATAAAAACAATCTTAACAAATTTAAAACAACTGAAGTCACACAAAGCATGTCTTCAGAATGTAAGGGAATTAGCTAGAGATCGGTCACAGAAAGATACCCAGAAAATCCCCAAATAGTTAGGAATTAAACAACATCCTCCTAAAGAATCCATAGATCAAAGAAGAAATCATAAGGGAAATTTAGAAATATTTTCAATTAAATGAAAATGAAAACACAACATCAGAAAATTTGTGAGGTGCAGCTAAGGAAGCACCTTGAGGCAACTTCATAGCATTAAAATGTTCATATTAGAAAATATTAGTGTCTCCCTCATAGGGTAGTTGGGAGGTTGATATACAGAGCCTGGCACAAATTGTAGTCACTGCCATGAACTTAACTTCATTGTGAACAGAAGTGCCAGGGAGGCTCAGAGCCCCAGTGCTGTGAGTGACCCCACCTGCCCATCTCCCCTCTGCAGACGTGGATGAGTGCACCACCCTGGCAGGACAGGTATGCCGCTTTGGCCAGTGCATCAACACGGCTGGCTCCTTCCACTGCCTCTGCCAGGATGGCTTTGAGCTCTCGGCTGATGGGAAGAACTGTGTGGGTGAGTCGCACAGTGCTGGGAGCCGTCTCAGCCAGCCCCTGCTCCAGGTTCACCTGCGGTTGGTCCTTCTGAGGGAGCATGGTTCTATTTCATAACCATGTGCTTATTTTTAAGAAGGAATAAACCCAGCACATCAGACCTATGTTTTCATAGGGTTTGCGATTTAGGGTGAGGCTGTCTTGGAAATCTAAGTTTTCTGAAGTAAGGAATAGTAGAGGTGTTAATTGGATGCCATGGACACTGTGAGAGGGATCTGCACGTGGCTCGAGATTAGGATTCTTGCTCCCTCTTCCCTTGGACACCACTCAGCCTCACCTATAATCCACACCAGGACCCAGAACATCCTTCCCCAGAAGTCCCTGTTCTCCTGAGTCTCGAGCCCTTCATCCAGGTCTGCCACAGGGAAGGCTTGTCCCGGGACCCTCGTCCATCGTGCAGTGACTGTAGGTTCTGGTCCCAGTCCCAGGCAAGCCCCCTCCTCCTCCTCTCCACAGACACCAACGAGTGTCTCAGCCTTGTGGGAGCCTGCCTGCCAGGCACCTGCCAGAACCTCGAGGGCTCCTTCCGCTGCATCTGTCCCCCTGGCTTCCAGGTGCAGAATGACCATTGCGTCGGTGAGTGTCTGGCCCCACCTCCCAGCTCTGGGGCCAGAGAGGGATCTCTGGGCCTCTGTTTCCCCATCTGTAAAATGGGATTCCAGCTGAGATGGTGATGAGGGTGGAGACGCACTTAGCACAGGGCCCAATACAGCTCCACACATCGTTCTTATTAGGATCATTTTTGGACTTCCGGTTCAGGGCTCTCTCTCTTTGGGGCCCACAGGCTTCCTTGTGAATCCTATAAAATGGGCATGGGTGTGGGTTCACACTGCACCTCCGATTACCCGAATGTAGAACTCTTCACTCAATGAGTGGTGGTCAAGGACCAGTCTGCCCTGGGCTCCAGTTGTGTAATCCCCCATTGACTTTGTACAACATGGGCTAACCTGGACCCATCTGGCCTGACCACCTCTCCATTCATCCAGCTGGGCTAGCCTTATACAACCTGGGCTAACCTGGACCAGTCTGTCCTGACCACCTCTGGTCCATTCCTCCAGTTGGGCTAGACCTTGTACAGCCTGGGCTGACCTGGACCCATCTGGCTTGAGCAGATGGGCTAGGCTTGTACAATGTGGGCTAACCTGGACCAGTCTAGCCTAAGCGCCTCTGGTCCAGTCTTCCATGTGGGCTAGCCTCATACATCGTGGGCTAACCTGGAGTAGTCTCGTCTGGCCTCCTCTGGTCTAAACCATCTGGGCCAGTCTTGTACAACCTGGGCTAACCTGGAGCAGGCTGGTCTGAGTAGATGGGCTAACCTCATCCAGTGTGGGCTAACCAGGACTAGTCTCGTCTGGCCTCTTTCAATCCAGCCCATCTGGGCCAGTCTTGTAAAAGCTGGGCTAACCTAGACCAGTGTAGCCTAAACACCTCTGGTCCAGTCTTCCATCTGGGCTAGCCTCATACATTGTGGGCTAACCTGGACTAGTCTCATCTGGCCTCCTCTGGTCCAATCCATCTGGGCCAGTCTTGTACAAGCTGGGCTAACCTGGACCAGCATGGCCTGACCTTCTCTGGTCTGTTCTATCTGGGCTAGCCTAGTACAACGTGAGCTAACTCCATTCATTGTAGGCTGACTTCATCCGGTCTCAGTTAGCTTTGTACACATTTAGTCTCTAGAGATGACCTTGCCTGACCATGACCTCCACCCCGGAGACACCTTCTAGGAAAGACTCCCCCCACCCCCATGCTGTCCACCTAGTGCTCTGGTTCATACTGAGCCCTGGGGACCCCTGCCCCGCCCTGGTTGCTGGGCCTGCTTGCACCCCACCCAGCTCGTGTCCCTGCCCCTCCAGACATCGACGAGTGCTTGGAGGAGCCCAACCTCTGCCACTTTGGCACCTGTGCCAACAGCCCTGGGAGCTTCCACTGCCTCTGCCCACCTGACTTTGTCCTGTCTGACAGCGGGCATCGTTGTTTTGGTGGGTCTGGGTCCAGGGAGCATGCAGGGATTAGGAGAAAGGTGGGAGGTGACGGGAGGCAGAGTCGGGACACCCAGAAAGGGAAGCTGCAGTTTCTTGTCCGGATCTCCAGCAGCTCTGCCTGGGCGGAGGGGCTTCTTTGCAGTAGTGGGGTCACCCTTGTCCATGCAACCTCTTAGCCAGACGGGTCACTTCTACGGAGCACTAACCTGGTCCAGTCTGGGCTAGCCTGGTCCCCTGGGCTTGGGCTGTCCTGTATGGGCTACGGTTGCCCTGCCTGGGCTGGCTTCATCTCAGCCGGGCTAGCCTTGTCCAGGGTGGGCTAGCCCCACCCAACCTGAGCCAGCCTCTTCTCTCTCAGGTTAGGGGCAAGGAGGCGGAGGGCGGGGCGATATTTGTTGTGAGGACTTCTCAGGCTGATGGCGGCAGTCCAGGGCTGAGGATGGGGGGGTCAGTGACAAGGATTTGGCGTCTGAAGTCCAGGGTCCTCTGGAATGGGTCGCTTCGCTTCTCTAGGAAGGGACTTCTGATCCAGGAATAAAAGGGCTGAGAGTGACATTCTCCCTGGCACGGGGGCACCCCCACAGCTATGAATGTGGGGTGTCACTGGAAGCGATTCCCAGGGGTCCAACAAAAACCCCAGGGCTGACCCTCATTGGCCAGCGTGGGTCACACGTCCATCCTTGAGCCAATCACCATGGCCAGGGGCCTCGAGTGTTCCGCGTGGCCGCTGTGGGGTCGGACGCCCTTCCCCAAGACTGGGGGTGGGGGCACCTGCCAGGCAGGCACTGCTGAGGGCCCGTCGAGCGTTTCTCTGGGCACTCACCCCACAGACACCCGGCAGAGTTTCTGCTTCACCCGTTTCGAGGCTGGAAAGTGCTCGGTGCCCAAAGCTTTTAACACCAGCAAGAGCCGGTGCTGCTGCAGCCAGAGGCCCGGCGAGGGCTGGAGCGAGCCGTGTGAGCTGTGTCCCCAGGAGGGCAGTGGTGAGCCTGCCCCGTCCGCTCCCTGCCATGCCACGCGCTCGGCTTCCTCTCTGTTCCTCCTTGAGCTTCCCCTGCACACACTCCGGGGGAGCTGGGGGACTGTCCCTGACCCCTGACCCTCACCCCTCCCCCTCTCCGTGTCCAGCTGCCTTCCAGGACCTCTGCCCCTTCGGCCACGGGGCGGTCCCAGGCCCAGACGACTCTCGGGAAGGTGAGCCCCTCACCCGCGTGGAAGAGCCCCCCGGAGCCTCCATGCCCCCTACCTTCCCCAGCTCAGCCCGGTTCCCAAGGCTTAGGCTCCTTCCTTGACCAACGGGGGGCCCTGGACCCCCAAGCCTGGAGGGAAGCAAGAGACCCTGAGTGTGGCCAGGACGTGACAGAAGCTGTGCTCGTCCCCCACCCTGGCCTCCCACAGACGTGAATGAGTGTGCGGAGAATCCCGGCGTGTGTGCCAACGGCCTCTGTGTCAACACCGACGGCTCCTTCCGCTGCGAGTGTCCGTTTGGCTACAGCCTGGACTTCACGGGCGTCAGCTGTCAGGGTGGGTGACCAGTGCGCCAGGAAAGGACAGGGCGGAGCCGGCAGGGCAGATGCCACCGGGGCAGGATCCGGTCCCTCAGCCACTGAACTCCCCCAGCCCGGTCCTGCCTTCCCTCCATGGTCCACTCACTCGTTCACTCGCTCATTCGCTTATTCATTTACTCATTCATTCATTCATTCATTCACTCATTCACTTATTCATTTGCTCATGTGCTCTCTTGCTCACTCATTCACTCATTCACTTATTCATTTGCTCATGCGCTATCTTGCTCACTCATTCACTCATTCACTTATTCATTTGCTCATGCACTCTCTTGCTCACTCATTCATTCACTCATTCACTTATTCTTTTGCTCATGTGCTGTCTTGCTCACTCATTCATTCACTCATTCACTTATTCATTTGCTCATGCACTCTCTTGCTCAGTCATCCACTCACTCACTCCCTTGCTCACTCATTCAGTCAGGCATTCATTGCACACAGACGGCATGCCTGCCCTGCCCCCAGCCCAGAGGTGCACCGCATCTGGCCCTACGTGCTGTGTGGCAGTCGGAGGGGGAGGCAGACAGAATAATATCAAGGACAGGGGGCTCTCTGCAGGCGCTGACCTCCCCTTCCCCACCCCAGACATAGACGAGTGTTCCGTCGGGCACCCCTGTGGGGAAGGGACCTGCACCAATGTCATTGGAGGCTTCGAATGTGCCTGTGCCGATGGCTTTGAGCCCGGCCCCATGATGACCTGCGAGGGTACGACCCTGCCCGCCCAGGACCTGGGCTGTGTGACGGGGGCACAGGGGGCTGGCCTGCGAGGGAGCGGGGGTCCCACAGGCAGACCCCGCCCAGCCGGCACTTCCACTGGCCTCCCCAGACATCGACGAGTGCTCCCTGAATCCCCTGCTCTGTGCCTTCCGCTGCCACAACACCGAGGGCTCCTACGTGTGCACCTGCCCGGCCGGCTACACCCTGCGGGATGACGGGGCCATGTGCCGAGGTAGGATCCACAGGCGTGGGCGGGTGTGTGATGGGCAGGGCCCCGGGGCTTCCCATGCCCTGGTCCTGAAAGAAAATGCAAAAATAAGAGCCTGTGCCTCCAAGGGTGGGAATGAGCAATAAGTGCTGAAGTGAAGGGAGAGCTGAGGCAAGTGAGTGTGCAATGGGCGCTGTTTTGTGAGTGGTGGTTCTGCTTGTGTTGTTATGAAAATGGGATACAAAAGTCTCCCAGGGTCCTGAGTCCAACAGGACTGCTAAATATCCTACAATGCACAGAATGCCCTCCCACTGCTAAGAATTTTCTGGTCCCACATGTCAAAGGTGAGACATTCTGGGCTGGACTTAGTCTCTCCAGGGCTATTTTGGGTTCAGTGTTCCAAGGACCGTGGTGAAGGCCAGACAGATCCACAGAGCCTGATGTGGGCAGGGGATGCAGGGGTTTGGGGCCGTCCTGATGCCCTTGGCTTCTCAGGAGGCCTGGGATGGTCAAGGGAGGGATGGACACCGCCTGAGGCCCCTGGGGGGGGGGGGCGGGATCCTGGTCCCCACAGCCTACAGCCAGGCCCTGGGGCACCCAGTTTTGGCCTCCAGCTGTCCCTGGTCGTCCGCAGACGTGGACGAGTGTGCAGACGGCCAGCAGGACTGCCACGCCCGGGGCATGCTGTGCAAGAACCTCATCGGCACCTTCGCCTGCGTCTGCCCCCCGGGCATGCGGCCCCAGCCCGGCTCCGGAGAGGGCTGCACAGGTACGACGGTGCCTCAGGGGTGTGGGGACCGCCGCAGAGGAGAAAGCTCAAAGCTGGAGGGCGCAGGCGGGCAGACATCAACCCTGGAGGGGCCCTTCTGGCCGTGGGGGAGGCTGGCTCGGGGGCTCTGGCCTCCCCGCCGGCCTGCCTCATCGCTCCCGCCTCAGATGACGACGAATGCCGCGTCCAGCCCAGCCTCTGTGCCAACGGCCGCTGCGTCAACACCGCGGGCAGCTTCCGCTGTGACTGTGACGAGGGTTTCGAGCCCAGCCCCGCCCTCACTGTGTGCCACGGTGAGTGTGGCCAGGCACTGCCGCCCGTCCCTCCTGCCTCCTGGGAGCTCCCCGAGGCGGGGCCGGGGGCCGGGGCACCAACGGGGCACGCAGCGGGTTGCTGAGCCGATCTGGACACACGTGTCCACCGTGTCCCTCCCCTGTTCTCTCCACTTCCCGCGTGTCCCTGGATGTCACCCTTCTGCTCTGTCCCCCATCTGTCCAGGATGCCACCACTTCTTGCCTCCCCCAAAATGGTCCCCAGCCTCCGCACTGCCCCTTGACCATCCGTTCTCCCCTCTGGGAGCTTCCCGGCGCCTGCAGCCCCAGGGTATCCCTCCCATCGTTGGGTCTGCAGCTTCTGCCCGGCCCCAGCCCCAGCCCCAGCCCAGAGAGGGCAGTTAACCCTCTAGGCGACAACAGCTTGAGCGATTGCAGCCTGAGCACACACAGCCGTGTCAGAGACGTCTGGGAGCCCTTGTGTAGACTCTCAACGCCACCGGATGCCACGGGGGAGGGGGACCCGTGTGGCACGTTCCCCCCCCCACCATCTCCCCAACCTCTGCTCTCCGCAGACATCCGGCAGGGCCCCTGCTTCTCCGAGGCGCTGCAGGTCGCGTGCCAGGCTCAGTTGAGCGGCGGTGAGGCGGCCACCAGGGCCCAGTGCTGCTGCGGGGGTGGCCGTGCCTGGGGGCCCCGCTGCGAGCTCTGTCCTCTGCCTGGCACCTCTGCCTACCGGAAGCTGTGCCCCCACGGCTCGGGCTACACCGCCGAGGGCCGAGGTGGGTGGGGAGCTGTCCACGGTCGTGTGTCGGCACTCCAGCGGCTGCTAGAGTGTGTGAGCCAGTGTGTGTGTGTGCATCTCTGTGCCGGCACGTGTGTGAGCCGGTGTGAGCCAGAGCCTGCTCTGTGGGTGTGCATAAACTTGGGTGCACGGGTGAGTAGGTGTGCAAACCATGCGTGTGTGTTCTTTGTGTGTACAGGCTTGTTATTGAGCTTGTGAACTGATGGGCACTCCCTGTGTGTGCAAGTTGATTTGTGAGCATTTGTGTATTAGCGTGTGTGTGAAAGTGTGTGAGCCGATGTGTTTCCTGTGTGTGCCAATTTTCAGTGAGCACTTGTCTATGTGCTAGTGTGTGAAAGCGAGTGAGCTGGTGTGCATTCCATGTGTGTGCATGCTGGTTAATGAGCATTTGTGTATTAGCATGTGAAACGTGCACATCCTTGCGTGTGAGGTTGTAAATGTGTGTGTGTTCTAGTGAGGGGGGAGCTGCTGTGTGTCCCGTGTGTGGGAGGTGCTAAGAGGGAGCGAGCCAGTCGATGTGTTTTGAGTTCCAGAGAGTGTCTGCGAGGGTCGCTACGTGTGTGGGAGTGAGCGTGAGTGTATCGGTCCATGACTGTGTCTCATCGAGCGTGTCAGGGGGAGACAGGTGACCCCAAGTGAGCAGCAGTGACATCTGGGGCTGAGAAGGAAGGGCCCTTGCGAGGGTGCATCTCGGGGACAGAGGATCCTGTGTGTCCTTGGGATTCTGCAGGCGTGTCTGCGCATGTGCCTGGTGTGCAATGCATGTGTCCCTGTCCGTGCTTCCTCGTGTGTGGGTGTGGGTGCCCTGAGGCGATGTCACTGGCGAGACTGTGGGGTGGCTGTGTCTCCCCGGGTGCTCTCAGTGTCCAGTGGAAGGAACTGTATCAGCGTGTCCTGCTGGCAGAGGTACAAACCACAGCCTGAGGGTGGGGTCCCCTGGGGACCAGGCCCCCAGCTCCAGGGGCAGGAGGGGAAGTAGAGGCTCCTGGGAGAAGGGAGGAGGCAGGCCCCGGTGACCCGAGGCGACCACCCCAGCCAAGCCCTGCTCGTCCCCAGACGTGGACGAGTGCCACATGCTCTCCAACCTGTGTCCTCACGGCGAGTGCATCAACACCCTGGGCTCCTTCCGCTGCCACTGCCAGGCTGGCTACACCCCAGATGCCACCGCCACAACCTGCCTGGGTGAGTTCCCCCGGTCCCCGACCCTGCCTGGCCCCTCTGCACAGCACCTGGCCACAGCGAGACCAGAAGCAGAGCATTCCTGGTCCTTGCCTGCACCTCGACCCCACGTGGGCCACTTTCCGCTGTTCCTTTGTGCATCCTCAGACTTTCAGTTACGTCGTGGGGCAGGCGTTCATCTAAGTCGAGAGTCAGCAAATTCTGGCCCTCAGGCTGAGTCCAGCCCTCCACTTGTTTTTGTCAATAAAGTTTTATTGGCACACAGCCACATCTGTTTGTTTCCTGACCCTCTGTGGCTGTCTGCCTGCTGCAAAGGCGGAGCTGAGCAGTTCACCGAGACCGCATGGCCTGCAAAGCCAAACAGAAAAAGTGCCAATTCCTCGTGTAAGCCCACAGACTCTGGATGGCTAGAGTTCGGGGTGGAGTCCCCAGGCCCTGAGCCCCTGGGAATGTCTATCTGATGCCCTCCAGATGTGGATGAGTGCAGCCAGACCCCCAAGCCGTGTATCTTCCTCTGCAAAAACACGGAGGGCAGCTTCCTGTGCGCCTGCCCCCGTGGCTACCTGCTGGAGGACGACGGCAGGACCTGCAAAGGTAATGACCCTCCGTCCCCCACCAAGCCACATGGGGCTCTGGCCCTGCCCCCCCAGGGATGCCCCTGGCGCAGCCCCTGCGGTCTCCTGCCCTTCCCACTGCATGGTGTCGGGCGCCATCTCCAGGGTCTTTCCCCTGGGAAGCCCCCGGCTCGCCTGGGCCCTGCCCTGAGCCCCCTGGGCCATCTGTGCCGCAGACCTGGACGAGTGCTCCTCCAGGCAACACAACTGCCAGTTCTTCTGTGCCAACACCGTCGGCTCCTTCACCTGCCACTGTCCCCCCGGCTTCACCCAGCACCACCAGGCCTGCTTCGGTAAGTGCCCTCACACGTCCTTGGCCTCTGTTGGTTTGTTCTCCAAATAAGCACCAAGCGCCCAGTGCGTGGCAGACACCGGGGACATGGGGGTGATTGGGACAAAGTCCTTGCTCTGTCGGTGCTCATATCCTGGTGGCGTCTAGAACCTCAGTCTCCTTCCTTGCCCTCGGGTCCTTGGAGGTCCACCCTCAGGAGTGCCTCTGACGTTGGCCCACGACATCTACGTTTGCCCCTGACCAGTGTCTTCTGGGTCTCTCTCATAGGGTCTCCCAAGGGGGCTCCCAAAAGGCTGGGGCCCACATCAGTGGTGCAAAGGGGAAGCTGGTTCAGAAGCCAGAGTTGCCAGGGCATCTGCCCCTTCCATCACTTCGTAGCATCTTGTGACCTGAAAGAACCAGGCGTCCCCCGAGGGCCAAGCCTGGCCGAGAGTGGCCCCATTCAGCCTCCCACTAATCCACTCAGCCAGCGCCAACTGCGCACCTACTGTGTCCCAGGCAGTGCTCTAGCCCAGAGGTCAGCAGATGCCAGCCTCCAGGTCAAGCCTGGCCCCCTGCTTGCTTTTGTTGATAAAGTTTTATTGACACACAGCCACGCTCATTCCTTCACGTGTCATCTGTGGCTGCTTTTGCGCCCAAACCGCAGAGCCAAGTAGTTGCAACAAAGTCACAAATATTTCCTATCTGCCTCAACACGGCATTTGTATGCGTGCAGCTGTGCGCGTGTACACACGCAGACCCGTGTGCCAGCGCACACATGTCCCACGTGCACCATACACACAACAGACTCCTTTGGGACTTCTTCTCTTGCTAGAATAGCGTTGACATTCTCAGCCAGGGTCCCCACTGCATGGTTACCACGGGTTGGGGGCTGCAGATCATTCATGGCTCATGCTTCTCTGCCTGTGCTCCTGGTGGGTGGTCTTAAGCTAACGAGATCAGGGGTCGGCAAACTTTGTCTCTAAAGGGCCCATTGATAGATATTTTTGGCTTTGTGGTCCACGTGGTCTCTGTTGTGACAACTCAATGCTGTAGCTCAAAAGCAGCCATCGATGGTTTTTCCATGAATGGGCGTGGCCTTGTGCCAATAAAACTTTATTGACAAAAACAGCCAGAGGGCCAGATCCATCTCACGAGGCCCCAGTTTGCGGACGACTGAACTAGAAGGTCAGACTCACCTGACTGCAGTAGGCCACCTGGACCTGTGGGTCAATTTGCTGGATACAAAGGGGAAGAAGCCACCGGTGGTGCCAGATGTTTCTCTCAGGGGGGAATCCAGGGCTAGTCTGTGGCCCCTGCAGTGACAGCTTACACGGCAGGGAAGAGACCACGGGCAGCGGCAGGAGCCACTCTGGCTCAGAAGTCCTGTGTCCCAATGCCTCTCATACCCAAGGGAGATTCCAGGTCCCCAAAGGGGTGTGCCTCGTGTCAAGAATCTCCATACTCGGGGAAGCCAAAACTAGGCTTCCCGGCCCCAAAATGTATTTTTTCTTCTCTAAAATCCCAGTCAAAACACAATTGACAAGCCCCGGGCCATTGCCACCAGACCAGCATCGTCCAGTAACCAGCCTGTCTCAGCTCGGGCTGCCAGACAAAACAGCCCAGACTGGGGGCCTTAAACAGCACACATTTGTTTCTCCCCATCCTGGGGCCCGGAAGTCCAAGATCAAGGCGCCAGCAGGGTTGGTTCCTGGTGAGGACTCGCTTCCTGGATTGTAGACGGACACCTTCTCGCTGTGTCCCCACGTGGCAGAGAGAGAGGTTCTCTGGTGTCTCTCCTTATAAGGGCATTGATCCTGTGATGGGGGCCCCACCCTCGTGACATCATCTAACCGTCATCATCTGCCAAAGGCCCCACCTCGAAATGCCATCACACGGGGGGTTAGGGCTTCAGCATACGGATTTGAGGGGGCCAAATACATTCAGTCCATCACACTGGCTGACATCCCACAATTGTCACATTTCCAAGAGGAGAGAGCACAACAGCGACCCCAGGTCATTTTCCTCTGAAAGGAGAAGGGGTTTGTTAATCTTTTACTCCCAGGCTGAGCCCTGTCCTAAGCCCTTTCCGTGATTCGATTAATTTAATTCTTGCAAAAACGTGATCGGGTAGGTCTTATCATCTCCATGCTACAGCTGAGGAAACTGAGGCACAGAGAGGGTAAGTCACTCGCCCCAGGTCACACAGCTTTGAGGTGGTGCAGATGAGATTCAGACCAAGTTCTCTATGTGTGCAGTCTTAAATGTTCATGGCAATTCTGTGAAGGGGGAACGGTTACAGATTTCATTTCACAGAGGGGGAAACTGAGGCACAGAAAGGTAAGTGAACTTGCCCAAAGCCACACAGTGGCGCCCTAACCACCAGGTGGCCCTGCCCATTCTCTGTCCTCTGCAGACAACGACGAGTGCTTGACCCAGCCTGGCCCGTGTGGCCCCCGTGGACATTGCCACAACACCCCGGGCAGCTTCAGCTGTGAATGCTTTCAAGGCTTTGCTCTGGACAGCTCGGGCCGTGGCTGCGAAGGTAGAGCTGGGCTTTGGGTGGGCTCCGGGCCTGGGAGGTGGTCCTTGAGGCCGCCGGGTGAGCCCCCTCTCCCTGTCTGCCATCTCGAAGACGTGGATGAATGCGACGGGCCCCACCGCTGCCAGCACGGCTGCCAGAATGAGCTGGGGGGCTACCGCTGCGCCTGCCCTCAGGGCTTCACCCCGCACTCCCAGTGGAGCCAGTGTGTGGGTGAGTGGAGGGGGCTGGGAGGAGGCCAGAATCCCTCTGGAGCGGACAACTAGGAGCCACCACCCAGCGGGATACTGTGATAAGGCACAACTACCTAAAGATCAGATGGGCCGGCCTGGAAGGTAGTAAGTTCCCCACTGCTGGGGAGGCTGGGAGCCAGGGAGCTGCAGAGGCAGCAAGGCAACATTCAAGGCCCTTTCTTAGGACGTAGTGGCCTGGAAGGCTCAGCTGAGAAAGATTCTGAGGCGGTGCCTGTGATCACTGGCAAAGAGTGCTGTGACTGATTAGCAATGTCTGCCTTGGGTGCGGCAATGGGGAATGGGGGCGTGCGTGCTACATGTTTGTCATAGCTGGTGCAGAGGCCCTCAGTTTGGGGGGCTAGCATTCTGCCCCCCAACCTTCCCCATTGCATGCTTCTCTATGCTGCTCCAGAGCCCCCTAATGACAGCCTTGTCCTCATTCCTCCCCTACAGTCTGGCTTTCATTCTCTACCCTCGTTGGGCTCACTCTCCTGTGACCTCTCTGTCACCACTCCTCAGTCTTCATCTTCGACCTCCTCTGCTCCGGGCCCCACTGCCTGTCCCTCCTGGACAATCTCTCCTCCCGTGGCTTCTGTGACACAGCTGTCCCCTCTCGCCAGCACTGCCTTCTTTCCAGCCCCTCCTCCTGCCCCTCTTGGTGGGTCTTCAGCTAAATTCATCTTTCCCGCACCCAGTGGGGGGAAAGTTTGTCTCCTGGGGACCCCACAGGTCGTCGCCTCTGCCACCAATTCCTCATTCTCTGCCTGTCTCCTCTGCATGCTTACTCATTCATTCCTTTGGCAATGGTTTGTCCAGGCTCTGCCTTGCACTGGGCCCTGTGGATGCAGAAGTGAGCCAAGAAACAGACTCTGTCCCTCCCCTCCCGTTGTCCAGTCTTGTGGTGGGGACAGGGACTAATTAAACCAGTGGCTCTCCACTGGGGCCCTTTGTGCCCCCTGGGGCACATTTTAAAGTGTCTCTGAGACATTTTTGCTCATCGCAACTGGGTGGTGGCTGCTGCTGGCATTGAGTAGATGCAGGCCAGGGATGCTGGGCAGCATCCTCCAGGGCCGGGCCGGGCCCCAGCACAGAGGACCATCGGTCCCAAATGTCACTCGTGTCAAGAATGAGAAGCCTTGTTCTAGGTCAGCCCACAGTTTAGGATTTCTGGGAAGTTTTGAGAAATGCTTTGAAGGAGAATTACAGGGCTGGGGGGGCCTGGAGGAGTGTAAAAGGGGGCACAGACCTAACGTGGGGGTCATGGGGAGCTCGATTGGGGTTTTAACATCAGCCTTGGGTGCTGGAGTTGGCGAGAGGGCACAGGGGGCATTGTGGGTGGAGGGCTCTGGGGATGCGAAGGCCGCCCCCGTCCCCCGTGTCATCTCTCCCCCCGGCACCTGCAGATGAGAATGAGTGTGTCCTGTCGCCCGCGGCCTGCGGCAGCGCCTCCTGCCACAACACGCTGGGTGGCTTCCGCTGCGTCTGCCCCTCTGGCTTCGACTTCGACCAGGCCCTGGGGGGCTGCCAGGATGTGGACGAGTGTGCCCCGCGGGGCGGCCCCTGCAGCTACGGCTGCGCCAACACCCCCGGGGGCTTCGTGTGCGGCTGTCCCCGGGGCTACTTCCGGGCAGGGCAAGGGTGAGGGGCTTGAACGAGGTGCACAGAGACCCTCAAACCCTAGGACTAGTGCACACCCACACAGGGTGTGCACCTGTGCATATACACACGTGCACAAAGGCCCAGCAGTACATGTCCGTGTGCACACACAACCTCATACCCCACAATGGTGTCATTGTCCTCCTGCCACTTGTGTATGCTTGCACGCCCACAGTGGTAGATGCACACGTCCCTGTAATACACTTAAGTGGGTAGACAGCTCACACACCTGCCAACATGCCCAGGCACCCTGGTGCGTTCATCTATCCCAACGTGCACACATGTGCAAGCATGCTGCAGCGTCCCAGGATGCAGGCTTGCACATGCACATGCCTCTGGGGACCCTCAGGTGCATTCATGCACCCCTGAATGCATGCAGGTCCACACCTACGCCTGGGTGAGCCGAGGGAGGCACACACGCACACATACCCTGTGTAGATGCATGGCAAGCCACGCCAGCACATCGGCACACCACACTTTCCCACACAGGCGGTGTGGCTCTGAGTGGAGCATGGGAGGTGGATGGGGGGTGGCTGGGAGCTCCCACCAGCCTGTCCCTGAAGCCCGCCGTGCCCTGTCCTGGCCCAGGCACTGTGTCTCCGGCCTGGGCTTCAGCCCCGAGCCCCCGAACGCCCCAGATGATGATGCCCAGCTGCTCCCGCCCGAAGCCTGCTACGAGTGCAAGATCAACGGCCTCCCGGCTCGTGACCGGCCTCGGCGCAGCGTGCACGGGGACCACCAGGTGCCAGGGGGATGTGCCGGGCGTGGCGGCACTGTCTGTGGCAGGGGCGTCTGGGGGACAGGCCAAGGGTGGGGCACCAGACTCCATGTCCCATCTTGTCCCCCTGGGTCATGGTGCCTTCCCAGGTCTTCCTGCACTTAGCCAGACCCAGACTCCCGCCGGGGGCTCTCTGGGGGGACACAGGCCCCTGAGCACCCCACCTCACTCAGGCACCTCCCACACAGACCCTGGCTTGGCTCTGATGCTTTCTCTGGCCCCCTTGCGTGGCACTTGGATGCAGGAGAAATGCCTTGGTCCCCGATGCTTGTCACCCCGCACTCCTGGCTGGTGAAGCCCTCCCTTAGGGCCCCTCTGGATTTAGCCCCAGCGGGGCCCAGGGCAGCCAGCAGAGTCTCATTGTCACCCCTCCCTTCAGATCCGCCACCTCTGCGCCCCTTTCCAGCACCCATGATGCACCGGGAGCTGTACTCCAGCCTCTTGAATGCACCTTGTCTCTAGAAGTCACAGGGGTCGTCCCCACGCCCTCAGGGACGGCAGAGCAGGCCTGCAGCCACGTCCCTCCTGCCTCCTGGGGCCACCACAGCCTGACCTCCATGACCCTGACCCACCAGGCTGTGTGGGGAGGGCAGTTTGCCCCAGATTCGGTCTGCTCGCCCCTCAGCTGAACAGTCCCTGAGGCCACCGCTGGTTGGTCTTGCCGCCATCCCCCAAAAGCTCTGAAAACCAAACATTTATTAAGCGCCTGCTGGATGCGGGTGCCGCTCCAAGGGCTCTGCCTTCGCTCACAGCCTCTCGGTGTTTACGACAGCCCTGGGAGGTGTAGACGCCACTATCATCCCCACTTTATGGATGGGGAAACTGAGGCTGAGAGAGGTTAGCTCACGCGCCCAAGTGACAAGACTTGAAAGTGGCGGAGCGGGGGTTCCAGGCTCCACTGTGCGGCCTTCTCTTTACGAGCAGCCTTGGTCTTTGCGCTGTGTACTGGAGCAACGAGGAACAAAAAAATCCCCAAAGTCCCTGCCCCCCAGGGGGCTGATATCCTAATACAGAGACAGGCACGAAATCAGTAAAACACATTTTATAATGCGTGATAAATAGGACCCACAGTGAATGCTTTGGGGGAAATGAAGACAGAAGCAGGATAGGAAGGTGGGGTGTGAGGGGCTGTCAATATTCAGTGAACTAGATGTGAATGTCTTACTTTGGCTTTTTCCCTCCCCTGTATTTTTCCCCTTGCTGGGAACACGGTGGCTGCATATATTATCCCAGAGTTAGTATGATTTTTTTGTAAGCTCTGCAAGGATGGAGCCCTGTGTCTGCTGGGTTTGTGTTGCCAGCCTTTGGAGCTCACTAAGAGCGAGTGGAGTGGCTGCCAGGGCTCCTGGGATGGTCACCAGCCCACTCGGGCCAGGGCGCCGGGCTGTGACTTTGCCTGCAATACCCACAGGCTGCCAGCAGGGGTCAGTGAGCGTGCACATCTGAGCACCTGCCCCAGGGAAGGGTGGAAGCTTCCAGAACTCAGGGGTGGGGAAACGGAAAGAGTTTTCACTTTAATGCAACAGCAAATCACCCCATCCGTGTGTCAATTTGGCGGCACAAACACAGCCCTGGCCAGAGCAAAGGAGAAGAAAACACAGAGAGCCTCCTGTGGGGTTGGCCGCATCCCCCAGCCCGGGTTAGCCTGTCATTGAGGCTTGCGGGCTTAATGGGGGCTCTGTCTGGCTGCCAGGACCGGGAACGCGCTCAGAGGAGCTCAGATAAAGAGGGGTTTGTCGTCCACACAGCAGGGCTCTCAAATGGCCCAGATGCAGGAAGTGTAGGGGCCTCCGGGAACCGGGAAGCCGTTGGGCGGCTCTTCTGTCCCCCGGCCCCGTCTTGTGTTTCTCTCACTGTGTTGGCTGCAGTGTCCTCCTGGGGCTGGCTGCTTCTGCAAGGCTCTGGGTCGTAAGTCCAGCCACCCCAGGCCGCCTCCGAGTGTCAGGGCTCTGACGACGCCCTGTCTGGGTCTTTGAGAGCAAATCCTCGATTTGCTTGGCTGCCAGGAATCTGAAGCCCCCCAGCCGAGACCAGGAGTCTGGAGTCGGGGTGTGGAAAAGCGGCTGCCTATGTGCCCCTCTGCTTTCCGCCTGGGGACCAGCCACTGCCTTCATGGCTCTGTAGATGGAGGATGAGACAGAAGTCAAAGGCAGAGAGTGGTCCACGTCGTCCTCCACTTTAGAGATGGGCTGAAATGCCCCCTTGGCTGTGACCCTGTGGCCCCCTGCCCACCGCATTTCCATTCTCCCGGCCTCTGACCATCCACCTGGTCTTCCTCCCCAGGTGAGCCTGGCCAGCCTGGACTCGGAGACCCCGCTGACCATGGGCCTGAACCTCTCACGCCTGGGCCGGGCCGAGCACATCCTGGAGCTGCGGCCGGCGCTGGAGAGCCTGGGGGGCCGGGTGCGCTACGTCCTTGCCCGCGGCCACGAGCGAGGTTTCTTCCGCGTGCGTCACCTCCACCGCCTCAGCATCCTGCAGCTGGGGCGTCGGAGGCCGGGGCCTGGAACCTACGAGCTGGAGGTGGTGAGCGTGGCAGAGCCCCGGGGCCCCAGGCCAGAGAGGCGGCCGGGGCCTGGCAGCCAGGCCTTGCGGCTGAAGGTGCGGCTGCAGCTGCTGTAGTGGGAGGGGTCCTGCCTGGCCCCAGGCCCCTCCCGCAGCCCCCTCTCCAGACTCACCGCCCGGGCACCGCTCAACCCATGCCTCTTTCCACGGGGTTTTGGGGAAACTTCCATGTCACTCTCTGCTCGCTACACACCGTGAGAGATCCCGGTGAAAAGTCCTGGCCTCCGTGGGCCCCAGAGCTCCCTTGCCATCCTCCTCTCCAGAGATGAGCGATTCTGGAGCTGGGAGCAATCCATCTCCCAGCAATGGCTGACCAGGTGGGACCCCGAAACTCAGGAAGAGCAAAATGCTACGCTACGACCTCAAGCGTGCCCAGCCTCGGCCCGGGGGACCCCCACACTCCGTCTTTCCTGGGGACAGCTGGAAGCTGTAATGTGCATCCTGCATCTCCAACAACCGGGGTCAAGGGGGCCCCCGTGTTTCACTGTACTGGTCAATCTCAGGCGTAAACTTCTGCACTGCACCCAGGCTAGCCCCCGGGTCAGCACAACGGAAACAGGCAGCTGGGGTGGGCATGGGGCTCGTCCTTCCGAGCAGAGGCTGGTGACACGCAGCCACGTTCATGCCCCCAGGGGGCTGGTCTGGGGTTGCGAGGGTGCTTTTATATCCGAAGCAGAGACAACAATAAAGTTATTTTGGGTTAAGTCTGGCCCCTTGGCACGTTCTCGAAGTAAGCAGATGCTGGCCTTGGCAGGACCAGGCCAGGCTCACGCGTGGGGGAGGCCGAGGCCCTGGGAGGGAGGAAGCTTTGAGAAGGATGAAATTCAGCCAGGGCTCCAGGGAGAAAGCATGTAGGGTGGGTGAGGACCACCCTCCACCTGGGAATGAGGGACACGGTCTCGGGGTGCAAGTAGGTTCTGCCAACTTCAGACCAGTGCGTTTGGCACAAAGTCGGGGTAACCACCAGGAGCCCTCGTGGGTTCACCAGTCCTGGTGATAATGGCTCACACTTCCTGGCCACGTGCGATGGACCAGCCACCGTTCTCAGTGTTTTACAATTGTTGACCCACTTGGTCATCCCTACAGCCCCAGGGAATAGACGCTGTGTTTCTCATCCCCATTGTACAGATTGGAAAACTGAGGCTCAGGGAGGCTAAGTGATTGGCCAAGGTGATTACAGGTGGCAGGTAGCAGAGCCGGGTTCAGTGTCAGGCAGCTGTGCCAGCATCCCTGCTGTCACCCCCCACGGCCTCCTGCTCCACCCCGAGTTGGGCTGGATCTACAGGATGCGGTGGCTGAGCTTGACAGCTGGGATGCTCATCGTGTTAACACGTCGCCAGCGTGTGCACGTCACAGGGTAGCGGATTGAGTCCCCACAAACGTGTATGAGGCAGGCAGTTATGGCTCCATTTTACAGGGGGCGGGGGGTGCCGAGGCTTGGAGAGTTCGTGGAATCTGCCCTGGGCCCCCACAGCGTAGAAGACCCACGGTCCCTGAGTCTGCACCTGGCCCCTGGCCCTAGACTGCCTCTTGTCCTCTAGGGATGGTGCATTTGGTTTTCATCCGGAATGTTCTCTGTCCTGGTGGAAACTGAGGCTGCCTGAGAACAGTACTCCACTCATGGGTGGCTGGAATCTGGGTGAGTGGACCCTAAGGTGTGGCCCTGCCTCGTGCAGAGTAGTCACTAGTCTCTGGCCCTGGGGCTCTGTCCTCAGCTCGCTTCTCTCTTTTTTTTTTTTTTTCAGGGTATGCGTTTTTTTTGGTGAGGAAGATTGGCCCTGAGCTAACACCTGTTGCCAATCGTCCTCTTTTTTTCTCCCCAAAGCCCCAGCACATAGTTGCATATCCTAGTTGTAGGTCCTTCTAGCTCTTCTGTGTGGGACGCCACCACAGCATGGCTTGATGAGCGGTGCGTAGGTCCACGCCCAGGATCTGAACTGGCAAACTCTGGGCTGCCAAAGCAGAGTGCGCAAACTTAACCCCTGGGCCATGGGGCCGGCCTCCTCAGCCCGCTTCTGTTTCCCCTGACTTATGAGGAGCCTCTGAGCTGACATCAGAGCTCTCCCAGAGGGCTTCCCCGGTCCATTAGCCCAGGAATCTGGACGGAGCCAGCACAGGACCCTGTTTTCTAGGCCAGGACAGAGGGGCCGAGAGTGAGCGCTTTGCTCCAGGTCACCAACTGGACTCACACCCAGGCCTGCAGCCAGCACGCCCGGCGCCCGGCCCCCGGGGCACATAGCCGTCTGTCGTGAGGGCTGAGGACACAGATCCTGGGCTGGGGCAGGGGGGAAGGCGGCCACGTGGGATGCAACCCAGGCTGGGGCAGCAACTTGCACCCCAAAATGAAAGGTGACAGAGACGGAGATGACGCCCCACCAAGGGTTTATTGAAACGTTATGGAAAAGCACAATGTCCTGGGAGAGGGGGCGTCCTTGGACAAACTGGAGGTTTGCAAGGACCCAGAGGGACAAGAGCAGGCGGGGCCTGGGGTGAGTGGCAGGAGGCTGCGGGTGGACAACGTATCCCGACTGTTCTGTACCAGGCCCGTTGCCCAGGGCTCGCTCTGGTTCCCGGAGCCCCCTCCTTCCAGCTGCCTGGGGAGCTGGGGTTGGCAGGGGTGACAGGGACGGAAACAGCAGCGGCTCAGGCATGGGGATTAGGATTTGACCTGAAGGGCAGAGAAGCTGGGGCAGCCAGGGCCGCAGGGCAATGGGCGTGGCGGAGGAAGATGCAGTCCAGCTTGGGCCGGCTGGTTCTGGAGAGGTGCGGCTCACTGTCCTGCAGGTGGGACTGGAGAGGCCGGCAGGTGACGGGGACTGGAGTGGAGCCGGGGGCCCTGTGGCTCTTGGTTTCATTTCAGCACTCGCCGAAGGCCCCTGGGCTGGGGCGCGGTAGTGACCAGCCCCCGAGGACCCTCCCGTGTGAATCTGCAGGGCTGACCACAGAGCCAGCCCTCCTTGGTCCTGGAGGTGAGTCCCCTGACTCAGCTTGCTGATGATAAGCCCTCATCCCTCAGCTGCGGTGACAGGTGGAGGAATGGTCACACAATCAGAGTCCTCACCTGGTTTAGCTGTTCTCGGGAAGGAGGTGTTCTTCTTGCTGCTTCTGGTGGGACCCCTAAACATGAACAGTGGTAGCCTGGAGGGTCTAGAGTTCAACTTCTTCACCCCAGAGTGAGAGCCTGTCCAAGAGATAGAAGGAGAAATAGATAGGAGCTCTGCCAAGTCCCTTTGAGCACCTGGATCTGGCCGAGCCTGAAGCCGTTGGCTGGTTATTTGAGCCAAGGCATTTGCCATTTGTTTGAATTTTCCATCTCTAGCAATTACAAGTGTCTTGACTGAAAGAGTTGCTCATTCATTCAGTCTCCCAACTCACCAGCAACTAGCTCTCTTTGGGGTAGGGGCAGCTGTTGTCATGCTAGGCTGCGATTCCATCCTCGAGAAGCTCAGGGGCCCACAGCAGGGAGGGGAGGCCCTTCAATGCTGGGCTGGGGTCTCACCCACCTTGGAAGGTTCTCTGGGCACCTGCGTGGGGCTTTGAGGGGGCCTTGTTCCGGGCATCCAGGATCTTCATCCCCTTCTGCACCCACCTGGCCCGTGGGTCCCCACACACCATCCTCTGCTTCTGATGGAAGAAGAATCTGGCGGGTGGGGGAGGAGTACCCAGTAAGGGGTGCTGGGGAGCCAAGGTGTGTGTGAGCTCCTCCCCCGGTCCCCACCGTTCCACTCACATCACGGCAGGCAGGTTGCAGCTCCCGGTCACCTCCTGGCGCAGGTAACCCTGGGCGTGCCGGAGCACGGCCAGCCTGGCGTGGCGGTGATAGGCCAGGCAGCAGTCCTCAAAGACGCCTGCAACCACATGCCACCCACAGGCTCACATCTGCACGTGCATGTGCACGGCTGTGTGTGTGCTCTGCAGGGATGGCCACAGACGTGGGTACCTGTGCCTACAACACGACCCTCCCGGGCTCAGTGGAGGCCGAGGGACAGCCCAGGCGATCAGGAAGCCGTTCAGCTCACCTTTGGCCCTTGATATGGCGACAGCTGGCAGAAGGTGAGCTGCAGGCCCTGGCCAGGAAGGGCCCGGAAACACCAAATGAGCGGGGGACCAAGGCCACATCTACTCCTGCTCTGGGGTAGAGGCCCACGGGGGCACCCAACCTAGCCCCTCCTCCTAAAATGAGCGAGGGGCCTGCTCCTGATGTCCCGGCTCCTGCTCCAGGCTAGCCCTTCCCCACCGAGGGCTATCTCAAGTAGCTCTTCCTCTCTGTCCCCATCAGAGGGACCACTCTGAGTTACCCGGCTAGAACCTGGGAGGTCCCTGTTCGTTTACCCGTTGGTCGAACAAAGGCATTTAGAGTTCCCACTAGGCGCCGGATGTCTAGACAAACACAGAAGGGAACGCCACTGGCCCCCCGGCGTTGTCATGGGGATCTCTCTGCCTCAGGGGGAGACCAGGAAGTTGATCTACCCGGGGAGGGGGAAACACGGGGACCTGCAGTGGGCGGCTGCCTGGAGGAGGAGGTGCCGGTGCCCCAGTGGGTCTGGGAGGCTGAGCAGGTGGAGTGAGCAGAGGACGGTTGATGCAGGAGTTGGTGCAGAGGCCTTTGAGGTCCTCTGGGATCAGGTCCTCTGCCGACCCCTCTCCAGGGGCCACGTCTGAGCCGTGACAGAGCACAGCGGAGGGGTGAGGGGGAGGGCTCAAGGGCCCCCTGCATCCCCCAACCTTGGCCCCCCCGCAAGGGGTAGTGGAGTCAGACAACCCTGGACCGCAGTGCCAGGCACACAGTTGCCAGGGCTGGGGGCCACTCTGCCCCCAGGATCAAAGGGCCCGGGCTGGGCCTGGCTCCTGGAATGGGCCTCTGATAACGGGACAATGGGAACGAAGCCCAGCCCCTTCCCGGGCAAAGGCTAAGGTCTACTGGGGGCAGGGTTAGGGCCTCTTAGACTCAGCGAGGGGCAGGTGGGGCCCGAGGGTGGGGCCGTGCCCTGCTTGGCCTGCTGCCAGGGCTCAGCTGCCTCCCCCGAGCCCATAGGGATGTAGGACACAGCGGCAGGGCTCCTGGAGGACACTGCGTACCCAGAACCGTCCTGTAGTCACCCAAATCCTCGAGGGCCTAATCTGGGGAGAAGGGGGAACGGGATTCCGCATTAATAACAGTCATGGTTATCATTGTTGTTGCCGGCACTGGGCCGAGAGTTTTGCGGGCATCGGCTCATCAGATCCTCACGTCCCATTTCTGCAGTGGGAATTCCGAGTCCCACTTTCAGAGGAGGAACCTGAGGCTCAGAAAGGCTGAGTAGCAACTCTGAGCCACACTGCAGAAGCGCCCCCCCCCCCCCCCCCCCGGGGCCCCCAGGGCCCGGGCCCCCCCCCCCCCCCCCCCGGTGCCGCCCCCCCCCCCCCCCCCCACCGTGGGTCCCAGGGCTCTGAACTTGCAGCCAGCCCCTGCAGGTTACTGCAGCTCGACCCTGGCTCCCGCTGGGAGCCACCCTCCGCTCCCCACAGCCCCTGGGCCGGCTGGAGTGCCTGAGGGAGGCGTTGAGTGACGGGCTGTGAAGAAGCCACCAAGGGGCTCTGGAAGGAGGCGCTGGGGACCCTGCACCCCAAAGGAGCTGTACAAATGCCAGGAGCTTCTGCACGCCTGGGGCGAGGGCTGTCCGTCAGAGAACTCCGTGGTGGAGATGGGGTCAGCGGAGGCTTCTGGAGGAGGGGAGGGGCAAATCGGTGGGGTGGGGGAGTAGGCCGGTGCAGAAGGTTGGATGGGGAGAGGGGAGCTCCAGGGGGGCCGGGCAGGTCTGGCCCAAATCAGTACCTTGAGCGTGGACAGTGGGGGCCCAGGCGCCCACGGAGCAGGCCACCAGGCAGGCCAAGAGCCATGGGTTCATAGCGCTGGCTGGTCCTCCTTGGGCACCTTGAGCGATAATGGGGGAGGTGGGAGGGTGATGAGGACCCCAGTGGACAGCAGTGGGCACTGGGAACACCCCTCGGCCCTCTGCAAGGGAGGCAGGTGGCACAGGAGGGAGACAATTCGCGCTGGAGAGACCTGCTGCTGGTCTCAGCCGGGGGGCAGGGTGAAAACTCACCAGAACCTAGGGGGTCCAGGGAGCCGGTCCTGCTGGGGTGTCCCCAAGGTGTCTGGTTTCCAGTCCGGCAGGCTCTCCCTTTATAGAGGGAGCCCCACCCTGCCGCCACCTGTCCTCCTCCTCTCTCACCTCCTCTCCCACTCCGCCTCTGCCTCCGTGCCCCTCCTCCCTGCTCCCCTGTTTCTCTTTCTAGCTCCTCTCTCCAGCGTCGGGGTGCCCTGGAGGGGGTCCTGGGTGACTGGGCACAAGAGGACCCAAGTCAAAGAGCCAGGCAGGCAACAGTGACTCCCTCAGCTAACTATTTGCACGAGGGACAGACAAGGGTTGGCTCTCTTGGTGATGAGAGGCAGATGGGCACAGATGGACAGACCCAGCCCCGACCTTGACCAGGCCACCTGCAGCCTGGCTGCCCCGTGACGCCCTCCCTTCCTGCATCCCATCCCAGGCGTCTCAGCCCGCACCCCGGCTTTCTCTCTGAAGGGCCTTGTCTCCTCTCTCTCCCGGCCTGTCTCCTCTCACATCTGGGTGGACACTGGCTGCCCGTGGACAGGGCTCAGGCCACCTAGAGCCAGGGGAAGACCTTCACCTCTGCTCCCCATCCCCAAGCCACCTGTTCCCCAGAGCCCTAACTTCGCCCCATTTCTCTCTCCTTGCACGCAGGTGACTTATCGTTTCACAGAAAATGTCCAGGTTTTGAGAACAGGCAAATCCATAGAAACAGAAAGCAAAATTCGTGGTTGCCACGGGCTGGGAGGAGGGGAGACAGGGAGGTGACAGAGAAAGGGTTTTTGTTTTGTTCTGAAATTAGCGGTGATGGTCGCGCGGCTCGGTCTGCGAATACCGTAAACACCGCGGGACGGTAGACTTTCAAGGGGGTGGGCAATGCCCGTATGTGAATTTTCCCGAACATTATCTTGAGACTAATCTCAACGAAACCGCTGTTAACAACCACGACAACAAAGAAATGCTCTGGTTGTGGAAGAGAAGCCGGGAGCCCCAGGTAAGCGCGCGGGCAGGAAGCGAAGCAAAACCCGTCCAGAAGGCGTTTCTTCTTTCCTGGGTCAGCGTGGCCCACCGGGAAGAGGGGTTTCGGGGGGTAGCGGTGGGGGTGACACAGGGGGAAGGGGTCTCTGCAGCGAGCTCACAGCTGATGGCTTTAACTCTTTATTGCTCGCATCCGATTGCTTTAACTTTTTGTTGCCCGTATAGACCACCGCACTCCTTTCTCATTTCCTGCTCCGCTAGGAGCCCGCTAGCTGAGCTAGGTCGGGAGGCGGGGTGGGCGGGGCTTAGATAGGGGGCGGGGCTTAAAGATAGGCACTTGGTGCCGGGGGCGGGGCTTAAAGATAGGGCCGTGGCTCCGGGAGGCGGGGATTTATGGGTGCGGCTTAGGCCAGGGGCGGGGCTTGATGAATGGCACTTAGTGCCGGGACTGGACTGGCTGGGGCGTCAAGCTCCGGGGGCGGGGCTTGATGAAAGACATGCGTGCAGGGGGCGTGGCTTGGAGCGGGGCGGAGCTTACGAGCCCAGCCCCGCCCCTCCCGAGAGGCCAAGATGCAGCGGTCCTGCAACCCCCGGTGGACGAGGCTGAGCCGGGACGCGGCTCGGCGTGGCTGCGGGCGTGGGGACGCGGCCAGGCAGGCCGGGGCCAGCCTCCCCGCTCCAGCCCACTGTCCCCGCCTGCCCCGCGGGCGGGCAGCGGCCAAGGCGTTGCCCAGACTTGGCGGAGGTCCCCCGCGAGTGAGCCCACCTCCCCGCCCCTCACTGTTCGTCCCACCGGCAGCCTTAACGGGGAGGAGGGCGTCTGGGGACAGGACGCGGGGCAGACAGGGATTTGCGCGCTCTTGGACCCGGCTCAGGCCCCGGGTGTCCGGGCGGCGTCTGGGATGCTCAGGGACGGATGCTCAGGCCTTGAATGAAAACCCGGAGTTGCTGAGTGCGAGGGCCAGATCTTCAAGGTCAGGGCCGAACTGGGGGAGAGGAGAAGCCTCTTCCGTTACTACAGCTGCTGGAGGCGTTAGGGCTGAACTGTGCCAGCAGCTGACCCTCATCTTCCGCATGGATGAAATGGGTGCAGCTGGGGGACAGAAGCTTCCCCCTACCTCCTGGTCACCAGCTCTGAAGATGGGGGCCTTTGGGGGCGGTCTCCAGCCTGCAGCTGAGCCAAACTCAGGGACTGACCACACCCTGGGGCCTGCAGGGTTGGAAGGGCAGGCGGAGGCCTTCCTTCCATGAGCATGGCTCAGCTTGGGCAGCACCCCAAAAGAAGGTGCCTCTAGTGGGTACACACAGGGGCCCTACTGCAGAATGAAGCCGGCAGTGGGCTCTCTGAGGGGAAATGCCAACTCCTCCTCTGGAGGCTGAGGCCCGGCTCACTCTCCTTTCTCTGCTGGAGGGCCCTTCCAGGGGCTCAACTTGGCCCATTTTACAGAGGAAGAGGGTCAGGGAGGCCAAGTCATTTACCTTTGACCTTTGTTTTTTTTTTTTTTGCCAGGAAAATCTGACTTGTATTTCTTAAATACTGTGAAGGAAAAGGGGACAGTCCCCTAATGGGGGAGGGCCATTGAGCAGAGGCATAGGGGTCATCAGGAAAGAAGCACCACCTGCTGAAGTGGGGGTCCTCCCGCAGTTACTTTTGCATATCAGTTCCCCACCCCCACCCCTGATAATGCCTACAATTTTTTAACTTCTGGTGCCTCCAGGTCCCAGCTCAGGTGGCCTCTGAGAGAAGAGCAACCCCACACACACATTGTTGTGCATCTCATGGGGAGCAGACCAGACCCCATGCGTCCTGGCTGCCAGGCCTGGATGCCTGTTGTGCCCAGCCGCCTCTTGCTCTGGTCCAGACGCACAGCGGTTGCCAGGCAACTGGAGGAAGGAGGGGAAAGGGTTTTTTCCAGGATGCCTGGCAAGCCTCTGGCCCAGCTTTCAGGGACCTGGTTTATAGACTGTCTCTGTGTGACTCCTTTCGCTGTGTCCCCGATGTGGTTGGCCCTGCTGCCTCCTAGAAGGCCAGTTTGACGGGCTTTCCTCCCCAGGCTGCCTCTGTGTTCCAGGGGGCAGCCACAGCAACGGCCTGGGCAGGGCACTTGGGCTACTGGCACTGGTCATGACCTTGACCTCAGTCTTTGGGCTTCTCCTGCTCTGATTGGACAAGTGGGGGCCGGGCCAGCTGGGGCAGGGGAGGCATGGGGAGGGAGGGTGGTGGGCTGGGAGGAGAGGATCCCAGAGGATCCTGAGTCTCTCTTCAAGCACCATTCACCCCTTCCACACAAGCTTTCTGGACCCTCTTCCATACCAGCCACATGCTGGGCCCTGGGGCGACGGCAGTGAGCAAGCAGAGGTGTCCCAGCCACGAAAGATGACAGTGATGTGCCTGATCCTCACTGAACACTTGTTGGGGGCCATTTGTTATCTCAGTCATTCAGCAAACAGCGCCGACTGTATACCAGGTATTGTGCCTACTGTGTGCCAGGCACAGGGCTGGGTGCCAGGGCAAGTAGTGAAGGAGATAGATGGTCCCAGGGCAGAGCAGACAAAACAAGCAGCAGATAACAAAGCAAGATACTTGGAGATTAGGATCAATGCCACAAATCCTGGCGTGGTAGGGATAACCCTATAAATATTCATCCACATTTACAGGGGGAAAAAATTCAACTGGGGCCCAGAGAGGTTAAATTGCCTGACCAAGTAAGTAGGGGCCCAGGATTCCAAGCCCAGGTCTGACCCCATCATCCCACAGATACTGATCAGCTGCTGTATGAATGAATGAATGAATGAAAGAACGAATGAATGATTTTTAAATTTTAATAGTGTATTTTATTGAACCCTATCTATCCAAAATATTACCATTTCAACATGTAATCAAATGAAAATGATTGACGAGGTATTTTTCTTTTTTGCACATGTCTTCAAAACATGGTTTTTTGTGGGGCCGGCCCGGTGGTGCAGAAGTTAAGTGTGCACATTCCACTTCGGTGGCCCGGGGTTTGCCGGTTCGGATCCTGGGTGTGGACATGGCACCGCTTGGCAAGCCATGCTATGGTAGGTGTCCCACGTATAAAGTAGAGGAAGATGGGCACGGATGTTAGCTCAGGGCCAGTCTTCCTCAGCAAAAAGAGGAGGATTGGCGGCAGATATCAGCTCAGGGCTAATCTTCCTCAGAAAAAAACAAAAAACATGGTTTATCGTACTTGAAATGTACTTGCAGCCCACCTCAAGTGCCGAAGAGCCACACGTGGCTAGTGGCCACCTTACTGAACAGTGAAGTTCTAGCCACAGATAATTGTCAACTCATAATTTTATATTGTTTCTTTTTTATACTTTTATTTTTAAGCCTTTTTTTAAGAGTGTTTTCCCAGTAAAATTTAGGGGAAAGTACAGAGATTTCCCATATTCCCCCTGCCTGCACACAGGCACAGCTTTCCCCATTATCAACCTCCCCTACCTGAGTGGGACCTTTGTTATCAATGATGAACCTGCGTGGACATGTCGTCATCACCCAGAGCCCATAGCTGACCTTAGGGGTCACTCCTGGTGTTGTACATTCTATGTGTTTGGACAAATGTATAGTGACATGGATGCATCATTCTGGTATCATATAGAGTATTTCATGGCCCTAAAAGTCCTCTGTGCTCCACGCCTGTCTTTTTTATGCTGACGTTTTGATAACTGGGGTCTCGCTGAGCCCGGAAGGACTGCCCCTCCAGACCTGGTGGATGCCCGGAGAAAGTTAAGGACTCGCCTGCCAGCATACTTTTCACACGCAAACCAACCAATCCAGAGCCCACAGCCCCCCCTCCCCCCCCGGGGCTCTCACACTCAGGGCCACTATCCCCCTGCCCTCGTCACTCCAGGGCCAGGTGCCAGACAACCAGGGACAGCCCCTACACCCCAGAGCCTTCTGGAATTATTCAGACTAGCCCATCCTAAGCCTGCTTATGCTGCCTCACTCATTCCTTCCAGTGGAAACCACAATTGGCCCCTTCCCTCTGCCTCCTGGCCCACCCTGGTGCTCTGTGCCCTTTCCTCTTGGGATCTGTGAGTAAAAAATTATCTCTTCAATGGCCACCGTCTCCTGACCTGTTGGCCTCACCGTGGCTGAATAATAATAAAACCTACATTTTAAAACTGATGCCAAGTGATGTGCAGAGAGCTGGAGACGGAGGGCAGCTAACAGATGCACCACTCCCTGTGTGGGGCTCACAGCTATCAGGGGGATGCTCACAGGATGCTGCAAGACTGCATGGTCAGTGTTTTAGAGGAACGTCCACACCCAGCCTGTGGACGTGCAGAGGGCACCCCACCAGGTCTCCAGAGGGAACAACCGATGAACGGAGACCTGAAGGACAAGCAGGTGTCAGTCAGAGGCCAGACAAAGCAGGACACCAGAGGGACCTGCCAAGTGCAGAACAGCTGGCGTGGGAGATGGGGGGACAGATAGCGGAAGATGAGGTGGGAGGGGACAGGCTATTCAGGGCCTCACATGCTGAGCCAAGGAGGGTGACCTTCATCGTGAGGGCACTGGGGAGCCAGTGAGGGATTTAGCCAGGGAGGGTGGTGGTCAGGTTCGTGTCTGAGCACTGCCAAGGTCATGTGGAAGATGCACCGGAGAGGCATCAGCTCAGACAAAAGACTCAACAGTCAACAGCCTGTCTTCTCCTGGGGGCTGTGGGGAAGCCCCTTTCCGATCCTTGTCATGCCGTACACAAGCGAGAAATAACTCAGGAAATATTTACCGAGGTCTGCTGTGTGCCAGGTTGCGTAGTTACAGCAGTGACAAGACAGACTAGTCCCCACTGTCATGGAGATGTTTCATTTTACTAACAAAGGGGTCACAATAGCAGGTGATGAATGCTGAGATGATACAGAACAGGGACCGAGAGGGAAAAAAACAAGTAGCTAAAGTCACAAATGAAAGTGGGAACATAACTCCTGACTTTACAGAAATAAGTAAAAAGGGTTATAAGAGAATACGATGAAGAATTGCATGCCAACAAATTAGATAAACTAGACGAAACTGGCAAATTGCTGGAAAGGAAGTACCAACATGGACTCAAGAAGAAATAGAAAATCCGAAAAGGCCACTGACAAGTAAGGAGATTGAATCAGTAATCAAAAACCTCTCAACAGAGAAAAGTCCCAGACCAGATGGCTTCACTGGTGAATTCTACCAAGCCTTTAAAGAGCAGTCAACACCAATCCTTCTCAAACTCTTCCCAAGAAATTCTCCCTTCTCCCCAAGAGGAAGGGACATGTCCTAGCTCATCCATTCTATGAGGTCAGCATTACCCTGACACTACAGCCAGACAAAGACATCACAGGAAAACTACAGACCAATAATCCTTATGAACATAGATGCAAAATCCTCAACAAAATACTGGCAAAACAAATCCAGGAGCATAGCAAAAGGATTATACACCATGACCAAGTAGATTTATCCCAGGAATGCAAGGGTGGTTCAACATAGGCAAATCAATCAACTTAATACACCACATTAATAAAATGAAGGAAAAACTACATGATCATCTCAAGTGATGTAGAAAAAGCATTTGACAAAATCCAACACCCTCTTATGATAAAAACACTCAACAAACTAGGAATAGAGAAAACTTCCTCAACTTGAAAATGGTATTTATGAAAAACCTACAGCTAACATCATACTCAGTGATGAAAGACTGAAAGCTTTCTCCCTAAGATTAGGAACAAGAAAAAGATGTCTGGGGCCAGCCCCATGGCTGAGTGGTTAAGTTCACGTGCTCTGCTTTGATGGCCCAGGGTTTCACAGGTTCAGATCCCGGGTGCAGACATGGCACCGCTCATCAGGTCATGCTGAGGTGGCATCCCACATAGCACAACCAGAAGGACCTACAACTAGAATCTACAACTGTGTACTGGGGGGCTTTGGGGAGAAGAAGAAGAAGAAAAAAGATTGGCAACAGATGTTAGTTCAAGTGCCCACCTTTAAAAAAAAAGAAAAAGAAAAAGATGTTTACTTTTGCCACTTCCATTCAACATTGTACTGAGAGTTCTAGTTGGAGCAGTTAGGCAAGAAATAGAAATAAAGGGCAGACACACTGGAAAGGAAGAGTAAAACTATCTCTATTTGCAAATGACATCTCCATATATATGAAATAAATCGCAAAGAATCCACACACAAAATTATTAGAGCTAAGGAAGTCAGCAGAGTTGCAGGATACAAGATCAACACACGAAAATCAGTTTCATTTCTATACAATAGCAATGAGCAATCTGAAAAGGAAATTTAAAAAGCAATTCCATTTACAATAGCATCAAGACGAATAAAACACTTAGGAATAAATGTAACTGAGGACGTGTGAGACCCAGAGATTGAAAACCACAAGACATCGTGGAAAGAAATGAGAGGAAACTTAAATAAACAGAAGACATCCCATGTTCATGGATTGGAAGCTTTAATATTGTTAAGATGGCAACACTTTCTAAATTAATTGACAGATTCAATGCAATCCCTATCAGAATACCAATAACGTTCTTTGCAGAAATGGCAAAGCAGATCTTAAAATTCATAGGGAATTGCAGGGGATGCTGCAATCAAATGGCAACCCAGGGCCATCAGTGTTGGGAGTGAGACAAGCCTCCCTCCTCCTGCATGGCCACAGGCACCTGCCTGACCAGCCAGGCAGGACTCTGTCAAAACCTGCAGCTCTCTGTGACCACCACAGTTGGACTTAACCCCCTCAGAGCAAGCCCAGCCCGTCACTGCCCCTCACTCAGCCCTGATGTCCTGTTGCCTCCACATCACCAGATTCCTTGTCGTAGGGTTAGCGGGGTCAAATCCAGAGGCGGGGTACAACTCATTAAGAAATTCTATGCAGAATTCATCACTCCCCACCCCCCTCCCCAAAGAGAAAACAAATCAAAATGGAGCTGTGTGGTTGAACCAGTGGTTGGGACCCTCAGAGCACTCTCACCCCATTCCCCTCCACCCCAGACTTGTGGGAACCCTTGGGTCTCTGAAAAGAGTTTGAAAACCACTGGCTTAAGGGGAAAAGTAGGGTCCTTAAAGTAGCGCAAAGAACTGGTCAAATTTTCTATTTCTTCTTGAATTGGTTTTGTCAGTTTGAATTTGTTCATTTCATCTAGATTGTCTCATTTGTTGCGTACGACTGTGTACGATCGTTCATGGTCTTCTCTTATAATCCTTTATATTTCTGTAAAGTCTGTAGTTACGTCCCCACTCTTATTTCTGAATTTAGATCTTTGTTTTTTCTCTCTTTTTTTGTTAGTCTAGGTAAAGGTTTGTCAATTTTGTTATCTTTTCAAAGAGCCAACTGTTGGTTTTGTTGGTTCTGCTGTTTTTCTATGCTCTATTCCACTTATGTCCATTATAATCTTTATTTCCTTCCTTCTACTGGCTTTGGGTTTAGCTTCCTCTTCTTTTTCTGGTTCCTGTAGGTATACAGTTAGGTTATCAATTTAAAATCTTTTTTCTTTTTTAATGCAGCCACTTAAACAGCTAGAAATTTCTCTCTGAGCACTGCTTTTGCTGCGTCCCATAGGTTTTGGTATGTCGTATTTTCATTTTCACTCATCTCCAAGTATTTTTTAATTTCCCTTGTGATTTCTTCTTTGATCCATTGGTATTTAAGAGTATGTTGTTTAGATTCCACATATCTGAGAATTTTCCAGTTTTCCTTCTGTCGCTGGTTTCTAGCTTCATTCCCTTGTGGTCAGAGAAGATACTTCGTATGATTTTGATCTTTTAAAATGTATAGAGACTTGTTTTCTGGCCTAACATATGGTCTATACTGGAGAATGTGTTATATGCATTTGAGAAGAATGTGTACTCTGCTGGTTTTGGGTGGAGTGTTCTGTATATATCTATTAGGTCTAGTTATAACCATTATTGAAATTGGAGTATTCAAGTCTTCAACTATTATTGTAGAAATGTCTATTTCTCCCCTTAATTCTGCCAATGTTTGATTCATATATTTTGAGGCTCTATAGTTTGGTACATATAGGTTTGTAATTGTGAAATCCTCTTGAAAGATTGGCCCTTTTATCAGTATGTAATACCCTTCTTTGTTTCTTGTGATGATTTTTTACTTAAAATCTATTTTGTCTGATATCAGTATAGCTACTCCAGCTCTCTTTTGGTTACTATTTGCATGAAATACCTTTCCCCACTCTCTCTCTTTTTTTTTTTTTAAAGATTAGCACCTGAGCTAACATCAGCTGCCAATTTTCTTTTTTTTTCTCTTCTTCTTCTTCTTCTCCCTAAAGCCCCCCAGTACATAGTTGTGTATTCTAGTTGTGAGTGCCTCTGGTTGTGCTGTGTGGGACGCTGCCTCAGCATGGCCTGATGAGCGATGCTAGGATCCTATTCGAACCAGTGAATCTCTGGGCCACCGAAGTGGAGCATGCAAACTTAACCACTCAGTCATGGGGCCGGCCACCCACTCTTTCATTTTCAACCTATTTGTGTCTTTGGATCTAAAGTGAGTCTCTTGTAGACAGCATGAAGTTGGATCACATTTTTTATCCATTCTGCCTTTTCTTTGGAGAGTCCATTATATTATACAATTACTAATGAGGAAGGACTTCTGTCATTTTACTATTTGTTTTAAAGGTATGTCTTACACCTATTTTGTTCCTCAATTCGTTCATTACTACTTTCTTTTCTGTTTGATTTTTTTGTAGTGTACCATTTGGTTCCCTTCTTGTTTCCTTTTTTGTATATTTTTAGTTGTCTTCTTACTGGTCAACTAAGGATGACAGTTAATATCTTCCACTTGTAACAATCTAGTTTGGATTAATACCAACTGAGTTTCAACAGTACACAAAAGTCTGCTCATATACAGCTCCACTCTCCCCCTTTATATTGTTATTGTCACAAGTTACATCTTTATACACTATATTCCCATTAATATAGCTTTATAATTCTTCTTTTATGCATTTATCTTTTAGATAATGTAGGAAAAAGAAGAGTTACAAACCAAAAATAAAATAACACAGGCTTTTATTATTACTTCTGTAGTTAACTTTACCAGTGTTCTTTATTTCTTCATATGGTTTGGAGTTACTACCCAGTATCCTTGATTCCAGCCTGAAAGACTCCTTTTAGCATTTTTGTAAGGCATGTCTACTAGCCACAATCTCTCTTAACTTTTGTTTCTTGGGGAGCATCTTAATTTCTCCTTCATTTTTGAAGGGTAGTTTTACCAGATACAGAATTCTTGGTTGACGGTTTTTTTCTGTCAGCGCTTTAAATGTCTTCCACTGTTTGCTGGCTTCCTTGATGTCTGATGAGCAGCTGGCTGTTAATCTTATTGGAGATCCCACATATGTGATGAGTCACTTCTCTCGTCAAGATTTCCTTTGTCCTTATCTTGCAACAAACTGATTATAACATCTTGGTGTGGATCTCTCTGAGTTATCCTGCTTGGAGTTAGTTGAGCTTCCTGGATGTATAGATTCATGACTTATTAAATTTGGGATGTTTTCAGCTGTTATTTCTTCAGTCAGCCTTTCTCTTTCTCTTTTCTCCCTCTGAGACTCTCATTATATGCGTGTTTATACACTTCATGATGTCCCAAAGGAGTCTCAGATTCTGTTCATTCTTTCTTCTTTTGGCTCCTCAAACTGGGTGATTTCAGTTGACCTATTTTCAAGCTCATGTTTCTTTCTTCTGCCCAAATTTTCTGTTGAAACTCTTTAGTGAATTTTTTCATGTTATTGTAGTTTCCAGCTCCAGAATTTCTATTTCTATTTTATAATTTCTATCTCTTGTTGATGAGACATCATTTTCCTGACTTCCTCTAGTTCTTTGGGGTCTCCTTTCACTTTTTGAGTCTACTTAACAAGGCTGATTTAAAGTCTTTGTCTAGTAAGTCTAATGTATGTTCTTCCTTGAGGACAGTTTGTTAATTTCTTATTTTCCTTTGAATGGGCCATACTCTTATGTTTCTTAGCATGCTTCCTAAATTTTTTTGTTTAAAAATAGGCATTTGGGGGGCTGGCATGGTGGTGCAGCAGTTCAGTTCACACGTTCTGCTTCAGCAGCCAGGAGTTCGCCAATTCAGATCCCGGGTGTGGACCTACGTACTGCTTGGCAAGCCATGCTGTGGCAGGCGTCCCACATATAAAGTAGAGGATGATCGGCACAGATGTTGGCTCAGGGCCAGTCTTCCTCAGCAAAAAGAGGAGGATTGGCAGCAGATGTTAGCTCAGGGCTAATCTTCCTCAAAAAAAAATAGGCATTTTGAACATTAAAATGTGGTAACTCTGGAAATCAGATTCGTCCCTCTCCTCTGGGTTTGTTGTTGTTGATTGCTGTGGGTTGTTCGCTTAGTGACTTTTCTAAAATAGAATATGTACTTTTTGTACGTGTGGGGAAGATTGGCCCTGAGCTAACATCTATTGCCAATCTTCCTCTTTTTGCTTGAGGAAGATTGGCCCTGAGCTAACATCTGTGCCAGTCTTCATCTATTTTGCATGTGGGATGCTGCCACAGCGTGGCTTGATGAGCGGTGCTAGGTCCGCACCTGGGCTATGAACCTGCAAACCCTGGGCCACCGAAGCGGAGCATGCGAAATTAATAATTATGCCACCGTGCCTGTCCCTCTAAAATATTTTCAAGACTGCATTTCTTGTTGTGTATGGTCTCTGAAATGCCTGGTCCTTTAGCTTCTGGTGAGCTAGTTGTTTGACAGAGATTTTGGAAATGAAGAAGGAGGAGAAGGAGAAGGAGAGAAAGAAAAGAGAAAAATCATTCTCCTGGTCTTCATAAACTGACTCTGTGTTGACTCTTCAGCGCTTAACCAGGCTGTTTACAGCTCTGCCTTAGCCTTCACTTCCTGCTTCTGCTAAACTTAAAGACCAGCTGCAGGTGAACGCTTAGGGTCTCCTCCAGTCGTTTCTGAGCACGCATCCTGCCCTGGGCGTGTGCACAGCTCTCGAGATCCCATTACACGTGGGGGGTTTTCCAAGCCATTGTTCGCCAAAGGAACTCTCTCCAGCCTTTTCTCTCAGGCTTTCAGCAGCACGTCTGTGGTTTGTCCCAATGGTAATCCTTCCCTTCAGGTGGCGGCCCCTTGTCCATTTGCCTTTCAGTGTTCTCAAGGAATGCTCTTTGCAGAGCCCTTTTCTGCTCTGAGAGTTACAGGTTAGCTGAAATGAAGGCCAGCGCCTTGCACCATTCCTTCAGCGACCCCAGACAGGTCCAAACAGGAAAACACAATTCCTCAAGAACGAGGAATTTTTGCTTTGTTTTGGGGAGGAGGTACCAAGTTACTTTATTTGAAGGAATGGTATGAAAGAAAGAGCTGAAGTGGATGTTTAGCACAACTTATGGAAAAGTAACGGTAAACACAACATGCAGGCACTGCCTGGAGACCACGGAAGTGACTGTGGCGGTGGGGAAGCCAGCCTGAGGCTCAGTCTCATCGTCTCTGTCCCCCACACTGCACTCGCGGAAAAGATACTCTGCCACGCCGGGTGTGCTGGGGCCACGTCCTGCGCGAGTTGGTTCCATGGTGGCCCCATTCTTTGATGGATTTCATCTGCTCATTCAATGAAGTCACACAAGTGGCTTGGCCGTCTTTGTCAGTCGCCTCTTTGTGCATTTCCAGTAGTGACCGATTCATGCTTTTTCCCCAAGGGTAACACACTCTCCGTGGCATCCAGCCGGCTCTCCTGGCCGTCACCATCTGGTTTTTTTGATCCCTAAGGAAAGATTCGGCCACCCCATTGGTTCTGGAGCTTCATCAGTTTCTTAGCACGTTCCCTCTCCTCGTGAGATTGATGAGAGAAATATGTGGCAATGTTCTTCAAAGCCACCTCATTGTGGTCAATGTAGAAAGACATGGACAAGTAAATGCAGAAGGCACAGAGTCCCGGGTTGGTCTGGTGGTGGATGGTGGCCTCCAGGTCCTGGTGCCTGTTCTGGTGCACCTGAGAGGGGGACTCAGTCATCATGGCAGGTGGCTTACGAGGTGGGTGTGTGTGCAGTGCTGGAGCCGCAATGGGGCCATGGACTGGTCCAGGGATGTTGCAAGCAGGTGCCAGCACCCCACTGGATGGGGACAGCTCAAGTACCACAAAGGTTTATGGAGTGTCTGTTATGTACCAAGCACTGTTCTAGAAGGCAAGGCTACACAGTAAATGATACAAACAAAACTCCCTGGCATCAGGCAGCTTACACTCTAGCATTGGCCTTCTCAGCCTTGGCACTATTGACATGTGGAGCCGGACACTTCTGTGCTCTCAAGGGCTGTCCTGGGCCTTGTAGGACTTTCAGCAGCATCCCTGACCTTGACCGACGAGATGCGACTAGCATCGCTCCCTAGTTATGACAACCCCAAATGCCCCCAGACACCAATAGGCACAGGAAAATATGTTCCACATCACTAATCATCAGGGAAATGCAAATCAAAACTACAATGAGATATCGCCTTACACCTGTTAGAACGGCTCTAATCACCAAGACAAAAAACAACAAATGTTGGAGAGGATGTGGAGAAAAGGGAACCCTCATCCACTGCTGTTGGGAACGCAAACTGGTGCAACCACTATGGAAAACAGTATGGAGATTCCTCAAAATGTAAAAAGTAGAAATATCATATGACCCAGCCATCCCACTACTGGGTATCTGGCCAAAGAGCTTGAAGTCAACAATTCAAAGGGACTTAGGCATCCCCACGTTCATTGCAGCACTATTCACAACAGCCAAGATGTGGAAGCCACACAAGTGCCCATCAGCTGATGACTGGATAAAGAAGATGTGCTATATATACACAATGGAATACTACGCAGCCATAAAAAAGACAAAACCGTCCCATTCACAACAACATGGAGGGACCTTGAGGGTATGCTGTTAAGTGAAATAAGCCAGACAGAGAAAGACAAACACCACATGATTTCACTCATATGTGGAAGATAAACAAACACACGGACAAAGAGAACAGTTTAGCGCTTACCAGGGGGATGTGGGCTGGGGGGTGGGCACAAGGGAGTGAAAGGGAGTACATACGTGGTGATGGACAAGTAATAATGTCCAAGTGAAATCTCGCAATGTTGTAAACTATTATGGACTCAGTAAAAAGAAAATGCCCCCAGACAAAAATCAGTGTCTCCCCTGCCCCCTGCTGAGAACCACTGCCCCAGGGAGGAAGTAGGGATCCAAGTTTCAGATCTGTCTCATGCGCTGTGTTGCTGTGTGTGTGTGTTAAGTACCACCGACCCTGGCTGGCCCCGATCTCTCAGTGGTAATAATGAATAACACAACCACCGTTGTCATCTGCTTGCTATGTGCCGGGACCTGGACTGATGAATTTATACCCACGGATGCACTGACTGAGGCTCGGGTGGGTCAGTCGTGTGCCCCAGGCGTCAGGGCTGAGATGCTAGGCTGGGTCTGTTTGACTGCAGAGGTCTGGCAGCTCCCAGCCACCGGGCCATGTGATGTCTTGTTACAGAGGAAGGGATGGGTAAGGCGAGGAGTCCAGAGCCCCACGGGGCCCCAGGCTGCACCCAACGAGCAGCAGCAGGTGGGGCTGGGCGGCTGGGGTGGTGTGGTGCTTGGCCCGGGGCTGCTGGGCATCGCTCCCACAGCCGCCTTTGGAAGCCAGAGCAGACGTGGAGGCTGGTTACCAAGGACGTGTTTGGGTGCTGTGGGCTGGGGCTGTTGCTGGAGGTAAGTGGCCAGCACATCTCCTTGGAGCCATCACGTAGGTGGCAGCTTCCTCCTGGCTGCTGGGGGCAGGCCCCGGGCCGGCCAGCACAGTGGCCACAAGGCCTGGCCCTCCTGGCCATGCCCTCAACTTCGTGGGGCTCACACGGTGGGACTTCTGGAGGGCTGAGGTACACTGACTCAGGTCCAAAGCTGATGGGGGTCCCGGGACAACAGGACCTGCTGGGTCACGTGTGAGCTCCCAGGAGGCCTGTGGGCAGCTCCACCTTCTGGCCGAGAGATCCGTGCCCCATCCTCCAGTATCATTGGGATGAGGGGACCCGTGTGCCCCACAGCTGCTCCCTCTACCTCCCTTGTACCCCGACTTTCTCTTTTCTGCCCTTCTCCAGTGACAGCTCAGTCCCTCAGTGTTTTAAAATGTCAGTTTATGATTAATTCAGCTATGGCGAGGCCAATGGATCAGGAGACCACAGCCATTGAAAAGACACTTTGTTACTCACAGATCCCAAGAGGAGGGGGCACATGCACTGGGCAGGGCCACACGCGGAAGCACCAGGGTGGATCAGGGGGCACAGGGAGGGGCGAAGGTGGGCAGGAGCCTTTACTGCGGTTTCCGCGGGAAGGAACAGGCGAGGCAGAGTAAGCAGGCTTGGGATGGGCTAGTCTGAACGATCCCAGCGGCTCTGGGGCACAGGGGCTGGCCCTGGTCGTCTGGCCCTGGGGTGATAGGGGCAGGGGAGAGTGGCCCTGAGTGTGAGAGCTGATGACAGAGGGAGTTGGGCTGTGGGCTCCGGATTGGTTGGTTTGCACATGAAGGGTGCGCTCACAGGCGAGTCTCTTGCTGTCGCCAGGAATTAGCTGGTCCTGGGGGGGGGCAGTCCATCCCAGATCAACAAGGCCTCAAGATGTCGAAGCATCAAAGATATGGAAAATAAACAATGTGATGACTACACTCATGCTGTCTTCTCTCACCACCTCTTGTCCCCACTTCCCCATTTCCACAGCCATTCCTTTGGCAGCGGATAAACGACAAGGACTGCTCTCAGGTCTCCCCGAACCAAAGAAACCTGCCATCCCAGTGCCCCCTCCCCCTGTCACCTCCCACTCCCCCACATCCCGCTCCCGGACTCCTGCACCAGCTCCCAGTGAAGCCCACCAGCCGCCCCTCGCTCCCTGGCCCCTGGCCACTTCTTCCCTAGGGCTCTTATCTCCCTTCGCTTCAGAAACACAACCCCCTTTGTGTCCTGTCCCCCCCACTTCCTATCACCTCTGAGACAGGAGCCTTTTCTCAAGGTCCTGTCCCTTGTCCCTTCCTCATGGATCCGGCAGAGGCCATACGAACCCTCCCTTGGCATTTCGGCTGCTGATGAAGGGGCTGGAGATGCCTTGTAGACCATGTGTCCATTTGTGAACTTCTGCAACTTGAAACGCATCTTCCCTCTGACACTGGCTATAAAAATCAGAGATGTCTTCTAGAGAAGAAGGAGAGAAAAATTAACCCAGGACGCATTGAAGAACGTGGGCAGCCTTTCAAAATCAGCCTCATGAAGCGAAGCTTTTTGATCTTTATGCGTAACTTTTTTTCTAATTTGGGGAGAAGCGGTCCTTGTGTTTGCTTCTCCATCTCAGTGCTCTAAGCCTAAGAAAGTTGGGTCCACCCAAAGCCGGACTCCCAAACCTTCCTACACTGAGTCTTCGCCATCAAGTGGGAGATGCACGCAGTGGGAGACACAGCAGCCCCACAGTGCAACGAAGCTCGTGCCAAGAGAGACCAATGCCAGCCTGACTGCCCTGCTCCCTCTGACTCAGGCCTTCAGCGTGAACACCTGTATGAGTTCCCTGTGGCTGCTGTAACAAATCGCCACACCCTCAGTGGCTCAGAGCAATACAGATGTCTTGTCCTCCAGTCAGAGAAGGCACAAGTCCCAAAAGGCAAGGTGTCAGCAGGGCTGGTTCCTTTTGGCGGCTCCCGAGAGGAATCGATTTCCTGGTCTCTTCCAGCTTCCAGCGGCCGCCTGCTTTCCTTGGCTCGTGGCCCCTTCCTCCGTCTTCCGAGCTAGTAGCGTAGCATCGTCCGATGTCTCTCTGACCTCTGCTTCCAACATCCGTCTCCTTCTCTGACTCTGATCCTCCTCCCTCCCTCTTATAAGGCCTCTTGTGATGACACTGGGCCACCAAGACAATCCAGGCTCGTCTCCCATCTCCAGACTCTTAACTTAATCACACCGGCCAAATCGCTTTTGCCTGGTAAGGTCCCGCATCCCCAGGTTCTGGGGTCAGGACGTGGATATCTTGGGAGAGGGCATTCTTTTGTTCCCACAGCACCCGTGGCGGTCAAGCTCCTAAAACGGGGGCTCCAGGGACACCACTTGGGGGATGTGGTGTGTGGACTCGGTTCTGGAAGACGGCGGCTGGGGAGGGGGAGGGGGCATGGAGAATTCCTGACACAGGGCACAGGGCACATAGAACAGCTGGCTCCCTGAATACCTGACCTGGATGTGACGGCCCTTACCATCGGCACGGGAACCCGGGCAACGGAGCGCCCTTTCCAGGCTCCGTTCTGCAAAGTGGCAGTTCTCACCCAGGCCTATTCGGTTCCTAGGGGACACCTGCCTTGTCTGGAAAGAGATTGGGTTGTCATCGCTTGTCGGGGGGTGACCAGAGATGCTGTCAAATGTCCCACAGTGCACAGTTCTGCCCCCATCATGAGGAATCCTCGGGCCCAAAGGTCAGCAGTGTGGAGAGAGATACCCCCTGCCTGATGGAGGGTTTTGCTCAGTGCCCTTTGGCCTGTCTACCCCTGCCCTGCCTTTCTTGGGAAAAGCTGTTCCTACTTCCTCCTGACCCTTGGCCAGCCCCGAAAGGGAAGCACTAGCGTGGGTGGAACGCTCCTCTCTCTGAAATGCAAAGGCAGGCCTGGTCTGGGCTCAGGAGGAGGACGGAGCTGAGAGGGGAGCGTTTTCTCCCCGTCCCCCGAGCCCGACCCACTCTAGCCTCCAGGTCCCCGCGGCCCTGGGAAGGCACGCGAGGCAGACAGTGTGCTAAGGACACGTGTCGAGCCTGTGCTGTCACTGGCTGGGGAACAAGCCAGCTCATTCACAGACACGGGTCAGGAGCGGACAGGACCCTCGTGACAGGAGGAGAGGGTGAGCTCGGAGTGGTGCACGTGCCCTCTGGCTCCTTGTTGCTGTCGCCCCGAAATGCTCCTGTCAGTGACACCCCTGGAGTCAGACAGGTCCTCCTTGGGCCGGGGCAGGAGTGGGGTGCCCGTGTCACCCACCGTGGAAGGGACCCCCCGCTTGGGTGGCCTGATCCAGTAAGAGGGAGACGGATGTGGGCTCTGCTGGCACGTGACGAACCCAGGCTGGCGTCTCACAGTCATCGTCCCTCGTGAGAAGGGTTCGTTGCTTGTTCATTCGGTCAGCAAACCTTTGCTGCCTACTGGATGCCAGGCCCCGTGCCGGGCGCTGGGGACGCCAGGACACAGCTGTTCCCTCAAGGAGCTCACAGCGACTGGGAAGAGAAGGGCTCATGTTTGCTGACTGCCTAAGCGAGAGCCAGCCCCTGCGCTGGGCGCCTTGCTGCCATCCTCATCTTGGCAGGCGTGGTGGGAGCAGAGCAGCTGTGTGTCTGGGGGAAGGGCCAGGGGGAAGAGGGCAGCGGGGCTGTGGCTAGAGAAAGCCCCAGTGCAATGGCTCAGAGGGGAGGAGGAAGGCAAGCGTGTGTCCAGAGGGACTTCCCTGGGGGGGGGAGCCCCGGAAAACCCTTGCTCCTGGCGGTGGGAGGGCTGGTCTGGGGAGACGGCCCATCCCATCCCTCCCATCGCAGGTTCCTGGATTCCCCCCCACTACCCCGCCCCGCTGACTGCCCCTGCACCGGGTGTGGCTGCTCTGGCCAGCCTCTGTGGCTTTCTACGTGGCCCCTCCCTGAGCCTAGGTCGGCCCTATCTGCCAGAGAATGGGGTGTCCAAACCCCAGAATCCTGCCTCCTTGACCTGTGGCAGACAGGGCAGTGCCCGGGGGTGACAAGGGCCAACACCCAGTTGGGCTGCAAAAGAGGTGCATGCTCCCCCAGAGTTACGGGCTGAATTGCGTCCCCACAAATCCAGATGTTGAAGCCCCAAGCCCCCAGGGCCTCAGAAAGCGACTGTATTGGGAGATCTGGCCTTTAAAGATGCCATCAAGTTAAAACGAGGTCATGAGAGTGGGCCCTGATCCAACATGACCGGTGTCCTTACAAAAACGGGAAACTAGGACACAGACGCGCGCAGAGGGAAGACCACGTGAGGACATAGGGAGGAGACAGGCCCCAATGAAACCAACCCTGCTGACACCTTGATCTTGCACCCCTTGCCTCCAGAACTGCGAGGAAGTACATTTCTGTTGTCCATAAGCCACCCAGTCCGTGCTGCTTTGTTCTGGCAGCCCGAGCAGGCACCCAGGATGCACCCAAATAAGACAGGGAGCTGATACGCCCAGGATGCACACCAGGTGCCTAGGGACGTGGGGACAGAACAAAGATCAAGATGGACCCTTTCTCCACAGCCTTGGTTCCTTCCCTGTTGCTTGTGGACCTGAAGCCATCACTTGAACTGCACAACTGAGGTGCCTCACTTCCCTCCAAACTCGAGCATCTTCAGCCGCTGGGCCTTGGCTGGATGCGGAAGTGGAAATCACACCTGCAGATGCTACGGGGAACCCATGAGACACCACATGGCGCTGCTCTCCTTCCCCAGAGTGGTCCAGACAAACCCTCCCCCAGGCCACACCCACCTTTTATCTGCATCCTGCTCTGTCTGACCTCTCTCCTGCCATCCCCCCCCCCCCCCCCCCGAAGGGCCTCCCTCAGGGCGGTCCATCCAGTTTCCTTCTCTGCTCTCCCTCCACCTCTCTGGCAACAGGCTGTGCAGAGTGCAGGTGCCCTTTGGTACCCTGCTTCTTTCTCTTACATCATGAGCCGTTGGGCACCAAGGTTCTGTGCATGAGGTCTGAGCTCCAACGGGCCCGCCTCTGGCCCCTTCCTGCCCCTCTTCTGGGAGTGTGTGACCTTGGGCCCCCTTGATCCTGCTGCAAAACGGGGGGTCACAGGACCCAACTCACAGGCGCACTGCAAGGATCAACTGCGTCTACACAGGGTTCGGCCGAGAGCCCAGGAGCCACTCTTCCTCCAACCCGCCATTTCTCACGGATACGCAGTTCACCAAGCCGGCCCCAGCGCCAGGCGTCCGGATCGTTGCCAACCTGAAGGTGACTCATTAAAGATGGGAAGAGCCGTCCTTCTGCGCCGAGAGCCCTTCCTTTGGTGGCTCGGGATAACTGTCAGTGGTACAGCCGCAGGGTCAGACGACGAGCCCTTTTCTATGGGGGGTGGATAGCTTGCAAAGGGTCTTTCTGATCAACACAGCCGCCCCCTCTGAGGATGGCGGGGTCCTGGCGGGGCTGGATGACCTTCGCTTGACCAGCCGTCCCCCGCAGGGCCCCCTCGACACCGGGAAGAGCTGCTCTGGAGTTTGTTGACTCTCCCCCTCCTCCTGCGAACTAAGCGTTTCTGATCTTCGCTCCTTGGTTTCTTATCAACTAGCGTGAGCTTCTAATAGACTGATAACATCTGGCTTGTTCACCTTGTGCAATCTGCTCTGAACTGTGTGCATTCACAGCTCGGCACGCGTGGGGCGAGCTGAGAACGCCGCTGGGGGTGCTTTTGGACCTTCCATCTGGGGAGCCGGGAGGTTTGAGGGTTTGTGACATGGGAGCATGGGAGTTGCCGGGCCGGGGCGGGGGGGGGGGGGGGGTGCAGAAGCCAACTTTGTCAGTATACTAGAAACCAGTGAATTTGCACGTAAAAAAAAGCTTTGAAAAGCAGTGCTGCAGAAAACCTGACAAATACCTGTAAAACACTTAGAGACAAAGGAAGAAAGAGAACTCGTACGTCATGAAAAAGAACAGTTGGATTAGAAAAAACCTGGAAATCTTAAAAGTGAAAACTGGAAAGGTGATATAGCGGCTACGACCGTGTCACTGTAGGAGTGAGAAGGGTGACCGTGTGAGCTGGAGGCGAAAGTGGTCACCATCATAACACTCTGGGATGACAGGGGAAACCAGGCCACTCTGTGACCCTGGGAATCAGGGCTGGGGGGCCTTTTCTAACCTTTGACCCTATGGGAGATAAAATTCGCCCTGATATTCTTGCCAGAAAGATACTGGAGTGGAAGGGTTATGGGTCAGATCCAGAAAGATAATTCTAGAAAACAAAACTGGTCAGCTCGCTCAGGTCAGAGCCCCACATCATCTCAAGTGGCGGTGTCCGAGGGGCCATGAATCTTGAGACAAGAAGCAGAGCCCTTCCTGCTGTCTGGGGCGTTCGGCACAGAATTTTCTTTCAGGGCTGCTGGCGTGATGGTGGTCCCGGTGTGTCAGATGCTCTGCTCGGTGCCTGCTTCACTCGTGTCCCCAAGGTGGCAGTGTCACCTGCTTTTACAAACAAGCAAACTGTGTCTTGGGGAATATTAGCACAGCGGTTCCCAAAGGAAAACTTGCACCTCTGTGCCTGCTCCAGGGCCAGGCTCGGTGGGGCAGAAAGGTGCACGAATAGGAACCACGGGGACCCGCACCCGGAAGGAGTCAGCACCCTCGGCTGTTTGCTCCTCCCATTCTGAACCACCCAGGAACGTGAACTCCAAATTGTTAATCTGAAAATAAACTCAGCTGCCTAAGAAAAAAGAAATCAAGCTTCTTGGATTTATGAGCGACCTGCTTCGCACTTCAGACGGAATCAGATCGAAGTCGGGCCCCCAGAGAGCTCGAGTGCCAGAAGGTTCTCTGGGCTTGCTCTGGCCTGCTTGGCTTCTCTTCTCAGAACAAGCCTTCTGCTTCAATGCCTCGGCTTTGTGAGCTGGCCAGTGAACTGCTCACCTGACATTTAAACACTTCTGTGCTGGAAACGTCCCCCACCCCGACCCGGGGCCCTGGATACGGCTCAAATGTCAGGGCTTTCCCCCACATCGTTGTGGCTAATGAATCGGCCACCGTCTTCTCCACATTCGACTGGTCGCCAAGTCCTGGTGATCCCACCTCTCAAGTGTCTGGAATTCTCCCCCTACCCCTCCGCCTGCCACGGCCTTTGACATCCCTCCCCGGCTTGTCTTGACAGCCTCCCGCCCTACCTCTCCCTTCTTTGGAGCATGTATACCCCCCTTCTCTCTGGTTCCCTTCCTTCAAATAAGTAAATAAGCAAAGAATTTGTGTATGTCTCTCATGCAAAACTCTTGGCTAAGAGACAAATTTTTTCAGATGCCCACTGCCTGTGGCTAGTAGACCAGTTCTCTATGGCCGCTGTAGCGAATGACTATAACCGTGCAGCTTAAAACAACACACACTTATTATCTTACGGTCCTGGGGGTCGGAAGACTGAAATGGGTCTTACCAGGCTAACATCTAGGTGTAGACAGGACCGCGGTCCTTCTGGAGGAGCTGGGGGAGAATCTGTTTCCTGGGCTTTTCCGGCTTCTAGAGGCCATCTGCATTCCTTGGCTTGCGGCCCCTTCCTCCACCTTCGAAGCCAGCAATGACGTCACTGACCTCTGCTTCCATTGTCACATCTTCTCTGATTCCGACCCTCCTGCCTCCCTCTTATGCTGATATTGGTCTCACACAGATAATCCAGGATCATCTCCCCGTCTCCAGATCTGCGGCTTCATCTGATCTGCCAAGGCCCTTTTGCCAGGTAAGGTAACAGAGTCACGGGTTCTAGATTAGGACATGGACATCTTCGGGGGTGGTTATTCTGCCCAGCACAGCGGGACCAGCACACTCTTTCTGAAGAGGTCCTGATAGCGAAGATTTTAGGCTTTGTGGGCCATACGATTCTGTCGCCAAGATCAGCTACGTAATTTTCAGACCTCAGCGCAAGATAAAAACACAGGGTCCCTCATTTCTAGATTATTAAGAATTTCAGAGCGGTGACAGTAGGAGCGCGGGGCCCTGTGTGACTACACGGTTTGCACAGCCATGAAGGAGGCCCTGCCTAAGCAAACCTGCCTCTGACGTTGTCCCTTGGAAGCAGCACAGGCAACATGCGGATGACAGGCGTGGTTGTGTTATTATCAGACTTGATGGACGCTGAAATTGCGTTTCGTGTAATTTTCTCGCGTCACAAAATACTATGCTTCTTTCGTTTTTTTCCAACCCTTTAAAGATGTACAAGTCATTTGTAGCCACAGGCTGTGCAAAAACAGGCGTGGGCCGACTCGGGCTGTGGTTTGCCGGCTCCTGGTCTCTGGGACAGAGTCCCACCTTCTCGGCCTGACTCTCCAGAGCCCTTTTGGGGCTCCAGTCCCATCTCCTGGTCCTCTTCCCTCACAACCCGCATTCAGCACTTCCCGCAGCTTTCTGCTCCCTGAACGGCCCTCGGGGACAAATCCGGGCCTCTGCTCTGGTGGTCCCTCTGTCTGGAAGCCCCACCTCCACCTCCTCTGGCTGGCAGACCCTCACTCCCACCGTCCTCCGGCTCAGGCATGCCCTCCACGAGAAGCGGTGCTCTGGGCCCATCCCTTGTCACTCCGCTTGAATTTCTGTGTCTGCGTGTCCTTCTCTCCCTTGGGGCAGTGATGTCCTCAACAGCAGGGCTCATGCTGGGCCGTCCTGGCATCTCCTCCCCTCATAGATCCTTAGAGCTTGTGTGTGGGGGATGGCAAGAACAACCTGGAACTTCCGTGGCTGGGGTGTACTCTGATTCTGACCCATAAGAACCCAAACTATGCTTCTTCTCAAAAAAAACAACACACAAGAACCTCCTATCTCAAACTCAGACCAGGGAAATAAAGAGCTCCGCGACTAAGCAGCCCTGAGTTCAAATCCCAGCTCTGTCCTTACTAGACATGTGTACTCAGACAAGACACCCCCCTTTCTCTTAGGATTGGGTCTCAATTCATCATGGCCAGCCAGGCCCTGTGTGGCCTGCCCCTTCCAATCCCCCTAGTCTCCTGTCTGGCCCATGTCTCCACCACCAGCCTTTTCTCAGTTCCTAAGTGTGCCGGGCTTCTGCCGGCCTCAGGGCCTTTGCACTTGCTGTTCTTCCTGCCGAAACATTCTGCCCTCCTTTGCCTGGTGACTTACTCTTCCTGCCTCAGCCATAACACCACTGACTTGGGAAGCCTTCCCTGGCCACCTTGAAATGAAGTCAGGTTCTCCTGTTACATGCTTTGCTGGTACTCTGAACCTCTGCAGATTGTAATTATTTGTGAGATCTTATTACTATTACTAAGAAGAAAACTTAATAAGCACTTTATGCCAGGTTCTCTTTCAGAGATTCTAAAAGTGGGTGATTTCTCTGAATTCTCACAGTGCCCTCATGAAGTATTATAATCACCCCCACTTCACGGATGGGAAGGCTGAAGCTCAGAGATTAAATAACTCACCCAAGGTCGCACAGCCAGTCAGTGGTGGAGCTGCCCTCTTCAGCCTGTCCCCACAAGTTGACTTGAGTCCCACAACGGCAGATGCCACATCTCACACAGTCATTGTCATATCCCCAGGGCTGAGCTCCTGAACCGGGTGCATTGTGGGTGATTAAAAAGTATTGATGGGGGCTGGCCCAGTGGCATAGTGGTTAAGCCCGGCATGCTCTGCTTCAGCAATCTGGATTCATGGGTTCGGATCCCAGGCATGGACCTACACCACTCATCAAGTCATACTGTGGTGGCGAGCCACATACAAAATGGGGGAAGACTGGCACAGATGTTAGCTCAAGGTGAATCTTCCTCACCAAAAAAAAAAAGTGTTGATGATCTAAAAGAAACGACACTCTAGTGGCAATCAACACTCTGAGCACCCAGATCTTGGGTTCTAACATCATTCTCCAGTGAAAGGAACCAGGCTTGGAGGAATGGTTGATTCTAGGACTGGGGCAAGAAACACACAGGATGAGAATGGAGCATCGTGTCGTGCCAGAAAGCAAGGAAGCGCTCCAAAGAAAACCAACAAAACAACACAACACACACATGGGAGCGTGTCAAAGATCTACAGGAGCCAAGTGAAAGAGCCCCCAGTGGCCAACGCTGGAACAACTTGAGTGAGAAAATAAAGTAGTATTGGGTTTTAACCCAGAGTATAAAATTATTACCCAGCAGGCCATACTGATATATCTAAATGATTAGATAAACTAATAAATGGGGAAAAGAGATACACCTTCCACACAGAAGGATTCCAAATAATTTATGTAGCTATCCACCCTTCGGGAAGGGAAACATACACCCCTACTCTTTATGTTTGTGCAACTTTCTTCCAAAGTATACAACACCGAGAGCGGGGGAGTAACTTTATAGTGGAGAAACCTGACAGACACTATCTCAGCGGGGGGATCAAGGCCAACAGCGACAGGCACGAATCACGTGGACAGTACGCATCCTTGATATGACGTCATGAGAATGACATGTCACCTCTTTGGTCTCTCTCCCCCAAAACCATCACGCCAGTCTCAGCAGGAGAAAAACACCAGACGAATTCCTAGAGAGGGACATCCTACAAAATATGTGGCCAGTCCTCCTCCAAACCGTCATGAGCATCAAGAACAAGGGAAGGCTGAGAATCTGGCACAGCCAAGACGAGCCAAGAGAGAGGTCAGCCAAGAGGATAGATCTTGAAAGTTTTCATCACAAGAAAAAGAAAGGCAACTATGTTTGGTGACGGATGTTAACTGAACTTAGGATGGTAATCATTTTGCAATACATAAATATATCCAATCATTATGTTCCGCACCTAAAACAAATACAATGTTACACGTCACTTAATAACTCGAAAAAGCAAATAAATACAAGAGACTGGACGGCCAAGTGTAATGTGGCATCCTGGATGGGATTCTGAAAAAGAAAAAAGGGTATTAGGTAAAAACAAAGGAAATCTAAATCAATTGTGAACTTTGGTTAATAATAACATATCAAGATTGGTTCATTAAGTCTAACAAATGTATCAGACTAATAACAGATGTAACTAACAGGGAAAACCAGGTGTGGGGAAAATGGTCATTCTGTACCTCCTTTGCAGTATTTCTGTAAATCTTAAGCTGTTCTAAAAACTTCAGTCTATCAATGATAATACTAATAAAGTATAGATGAATGAACGAAAGACTTCATTCATTCATTATGGCGACAATGATGACAGCTTCCTTCTCAGAGGGCTATTTTGAAGATTACCCGTGAGAACCTGCATAAAGCATTTAGCAAGCCATACAGGCTCAGCTCAGAGCAGTCGCCACCGTTCTCCTAAATCGATGCTATCCACTACAGGAGCCACTGGCTCCACGTGACTCTTTAAATTGAGTAAAAATGAAATACATCAAAAATTCAGTTCTTCAGTGGCACCAGCCACATGACAACTGCCCAAAAGCCACAGCGAGCTGGTGGCTACGAAATCAGTGCTGATAAAGAACGGGGCCACGATCGCAGGAAGTTCTACTGGACAAGTGCCCTACTAAACAACGAATGGCATGATTATTTTAGTGTTCTCAGCTCCTTCCAGTTGGTCTACAAAGGCCATCTTTTCAACCTCCCCGACCGCCCTCTTTCAAATCGCAACCGCCACATCCCTCACGCTCCTTCCCAGCTGACTTTTTCTTCTCCATTCCACTTGATTTCCTTTCTGCCGCCCCATCCAGCACTGCACGGCCCCGCTGCAGTAGCCACTGGCAACGGGGGGCTGTTGGGCTCTTGCAAAACAGCCAGTCCAACTCGGGGTGTGCTGTGAGTGTAGAAGACACAGCAGATTTCAAAGACGGGGGGAAGGGGGGTCACCAATGTAAAAGATCTCATCGTTTTATTGATCACATGTTGAAAAAACATTTTGGACAGAAATTGGGTTAAATAAAACACATTACTAAAATTAACATCACCATGTTTCTTTTTAATTTTTTCCCCCTTAACGCGGCTCCTAGAAAATTTAAATGATGCATGTGGCCAACATTTGGGACTCGCTTATATTTCTACTGGACAGCGCTGGTCTAGAATGTCAGCCCAGAAAAGACAGGTATTTTTGCCTGCCTGTCCACACAGCGACTGGCACGTAGTAGGAGCTCAATCACATCTTAATGAATGAACGTCAGGCTGAGCCTCTGGGGACCCACCAGCTCTGCTGTCAATACTAATCGAACGCTGTCCCATGCCCCGCCTCCTCGCCACACCAGCTAAGGAAACTGAGGCCAGGCGAGGTGACGTCAGCCCCGGCCCAACGGCACGTAGTGCGGAAACGTCGGGGCCGGGATTCGAACCCGGGTCCTGTCCCCACAGCCCAGGCGCGCTGACCGTTCCTACCTTGCAGGGCGGTGACGGCGGCGGCGGCGAGACGGACGGGCGCGGGACGCACGGCATGCGCTCGACCAGGGACGCGGCTCTTCGGCCACCGCCTTCCGCCGGCCTCCGTGGGCCTGGCCCCCGCCGGCCCCCTCCGCGGCCATCGCCGGCCACCCGCGTCTCCGCCGGCCGCCGAGCCCTCTGCAGGCGGCGCCGGCCGGAAGTCCCGCCTCCGCCGCGCGCCCCGGGGTGCCGCGACAGCCACGCCAGCCAATGAGAAGCGCGCCGTGGCGGGCGCCGGCCAATGGGCGCGCGCGCCGGGGGGGCGTGTCCGGGCCGCGGGCCGGAGCGGGTCGTGCGCGCTGAGGAGGAGCCGCCGCTGCCGTCGCCGTCGCCGCCGCCGCCGCCACCGCTACCGAGGCCGAGCGGAGCCGTTAGCGCCGAGCCGCCGCCGCCGCCCGCCCCGGAGCAGCCCCGGGCCCGCCCGCCCGCGTCCAGGTGAGGCGGGGGCCCTCGGCG
>NC_060280.1:91635920-91712896 GCF_021613505.1 Equus quagga
GCGGGGGCCGGCCGGGGTGGGCGCCGGCGACGGGCCCCGGGCCGGATTCCTCGGCCGCCGCGAGGGGCGGCGAGGGGGACGCGGCGTGGGCACGCGCCTGGCGGCCGGGGCCCCGGTGGGCTGGGAAGCTGGCGATCTGGGGGCGGGAGAGCGGGGCCAGAGGCGGGGGAGCGCGGCGAGCGCCCTCAGCGCGCAGGGGTCACGGCCCACGGGCTCGCTCCCCTGGGGAATCCTCCAGATTCTTTTGTGGTCGTTGTCAGGGGACCGCGGCTGCCCCGAGGTCCTTGTAGAAGTGTGCAAACCCTTCCGCAGGCATGAGAGTCCTGGAAAATAGATAGATTTCTTGGACGCCATCTCTAACAAAGCTGTTTTTGGGGCGTGGGACGTTTGGATGTGTAAAAGGTGTGTGTGTGTTGAAAACATAAAACTGCAAGCTATTGAACAATGGGGGATGGATGCTCTTCCTTTTCCGGCGTCCTCTGCTGCTGGTCTTATCCAGATGAGCTCTGGTACCTACTGTGTGCAGGGCAGGCGGGGAACAACTTCTGCAGGCGCTGCCCCTGGAGAGACAGAGCCCCCCCTTTCTGAAAGTATTCACCTGGGATCCGGCCGGCCAGTGCTCCAGAAGTGGGAAGATGGGGAGGATGGTGGGACTCGAGGAGGGTTTCTCGGCCTTAGGACTACTGACATTTTGGGTCTGATAATTCTTGGGTTTGGGGACTGTCCTGTGCCTTGTGGGATGTTGGGCAGCATCCCTGCTCTCTACCCACTAGATGCCAGCAGCATCCCCGCCCCCCCAGTTATGAAGATCCAAAATGTCTTCAGACATTGACAGAAGTATCTCACACACACACGTACATACACATACACGTGTGACAGCCGCCACCGGACTAAATAATCTTTCACTCAAAGTTCCGCCAACCCATCTCCGACGCCTCGGCATCCAACCTCAACTGTGGGAGCCTTAGTTTGCCCATCTGTGAAATGGGCTGGACGAGAATACTGCTGGGCCGATTTAAGGATGTAGCTTTCTGCAGGGCCTGTGCATGGTGGGTACTGAATAAATGATGTTATAAATAGTCACCAGGATTTAGAGAGGATTCTCTGTGTGCTTGACACTTCACAGATGTTTATCTCCAGCCCTTGAGGCAGGTGCTGTTGTAATTTCCATTTTGGGGACAAAGAAACCAAGGCTTAGATGGGTTGCTGGCTAAGACCCGTCTTGCACAGTGAAGTGATGGAGGTGGGATTCGAACGCAGGTCCCTCTGAGTCCTTACTCTGAATCACTGGGTTTTACCAGTGTTATAATCACAAGGGTCCAGAAGACCCCAGGAAGAATTCCGTTAAGTTATCTTTGAGCATCTTCTGTGTGCAAAGCTCTGTGCTGGGATCTGTTATAAGATTCTGTGACTTCAAGGTCCACAAAGAGGCCAAGATTTCTGAACATCTCAAAACGTGGAAATAAGTAAAGTTTACGTTGGAGCGCTGGTTTTGAGGGGCAGAATTTCAGTTCGAATGTGTCGAGTCTGAGGTCATGTGGCAGCCAGTGAAACACAAGAGGATTATGAAAATGCTGTCTTCCTGATGCTCGTTTTATTGCTTCACGTGCTTTCTGCCTCCCTTCTCTGCCTCTTTCCACACTCCAGCAAAGTTGTCTTTTATCAACACGGATCTGATCGTGTCACTCCTGATTTAAAAGTCCTTGGGTGGCAAAAAAACAAGTTAATTTTTTTTTACCTGTTTAGGTGGCTTAAAAGCCAAAGTTTGGGATTCCAGGTCTTGCATACTCAAACCCTCCGTGCGTTTCTGATTTCGCCTGCACGCAGGCTCCACTCCGACCCTCTCTGCCTGTTGCTCCCACTGCCTCCAGTGCTGTTCTCCTCCACCCAGAGATCTCTTCCTCCTGCTGTGTGGCCCAGCTCAGTGCTCACTCCACCCCCACAGGAGTCAACTGTTCCCTGGTTTGTGTCGCTGTCCCATTCAATTTACTGAATCGAGTTAGATGCTGGATGGTGAGAGAAGTGCAGTTAGCTCCTTTGGTCCCTAGGTGGCAGTGGTGGGGCAGTGAGGCCCGCCAGAGGCTTTGGGTCCGCAGAAGACGGGAGGAAACCAGCCTGCAGAGGGGAAGTGAGCCTTCCTTCCCGCCTCTAACCAACTCTCCCGGCTCCTGCTGTGTCCCAGGCCCCGTGCTGGGCTCTGGGGAAGCAGTGGTGGTTACAGAGTATGTGTGGACCGTTTTAGCCCACTCTGGTGCATGTGGTGATGGTTACAACTGGCTGATACAGATGCACAGGAAAAGCACCATAACCTAGCTTTGGTGGGCAAGGGAGATCACAGAGTGCTTCCTGGAGGAGGTCAGGCATGAGGGGGAGGAGTTAGCCAGACAAAGACGGTGGGGAAGGGCCTTCCCGGAGGCAGGACCAGCTCAGGCAAAAGCGTGGCGGTGGGAACAGCTCGGTTTACCCAGGGAGCCATGGGGTCTTATCCTTCAGGGACCAGAAAGGTGAGATGAGGAGTGGCAGTTGTCCTCACGCAGCTGGTGTGCGGAGGGCTTGGCTGGGGGCCTGCAAGGCCAGGCCAGGGGTGTCTACTGGGCAGTCTTAGTCCACACCATGAAGGAGTCAGGTCTGCACACAGTAGGAAGAGTTAGAGGGAGATCAAGCTGAAGGCCAGCAAACCAGTGAAGAGGTAATTACCTTCCTTTAGATAAGAAAAGTTGTAAAAATGACCGCGGGTTGTCATGGTTGGGGAAGAGGGGGTATGGTTTGAGACACAGTTGGAGGGTGAAAGACAGGGACTTGGTGGGTATTGAGGTGTGGGACGTGAGCAAGAGAGAACGGCGGTGGACGATTCTGGGTCTCTGCCTGAGTGACCGGTAGATGGAGAGTGGGCACTGAGAGAAACCGTGAAGGCAAAGAAGGAGCAATTTAGAACGTGGACGTGGACAAGAAAGCCCATCATTGGAGTAGAAGGCTCTTGTGTGCGTCTAGAGACAGTGACGCAGGAAGGTGGCAGAAGGTAGTGTCCATGTCTGGACATGTTGGGGAGACTCACTTCTCTAACCACTGTCCTTCCCTCTCGACTCAGAGCCTCAGTGTGTGTTGGCCAAGGCAACGATCCCACTTTTATAGATTGCGAACCTGGAACATAACTCTTGTTCATTGTCACCGAGGAGTAGGGAGAAGTGGAAGAAATTGCCCCCTTGAGGAACTTATGACCTGAATTGGGGCGAAAAGACAGATGCCGGAGATCAAACAAAAGGATGAAGCAGTGGGTCGGGACAGCGCTGGGAGAGTGTTGAAAGAAATGCCTGTGTGTGGTTGGGTGGTGGTTGGTGGTGAAAGAGCTCGTGTCCACACTGGTCGTCGTGAGTGGAGAGGTGCGGGCAGGTGCAGCCAGTGGCCCCAGTGCGTTGGAGAGGAGAGCACACGGAGGTCCGGAAGTCTGACTGGATCAGCTTGGCCAGGCAGAGGGTCGAGAATGTGCACTTGGAGATCAATCTAGAAAAGTGTGCCAGGGTCAGGTGGTGGAGGGCTCCTGGGCACAGTCCAGAGGTGATCTTGGAGGATTGCTTTTCTGAGAGAGAGAGACAGGACCAGTGGGCCAGTCCAGAGGCTTCTGCAGTACGGGAGTGGCCTGGTAGAGGCCTGCCCTTGAGGCTCGGCACTGAGACTGCATCTTTATCTAATACACTCCCGGCCAGCGCCTTGCTCCGTGCCTGGCACACGGCTGGGCCTTGGTCTGTGCTGGGGGAAGGAAGGATTTAAAGGAAGCTCGGAAGAGACAGGCTCCAGCCATCCTTCACAGAGGCATTTGTGCTGGAGGAGGAAGTCACAGGAGAGGGAACAGTCCAGAATGCCCCAGGCAAGAGGGATGCCATGGGGCAGAGAAACAGGAAAACTGAAGGGAGAGGAGTGATTTGGAGGGAAAACACCAAGTTGGGTTCAGTGAGGCTGAGTTTGAAATAACGGTGCGGCAGGGAGACCACTCAGGTCGGTGTGGGCAAGAGGGGACAGGGACCCGAACCAGGACAAAGGCAAGAGACGGGGGAGAGTGAGACATGTCTCAGACGTGAAACTGGTGGAACCTGGTGCTTGCTTCGGTACAGGGGTAAGACGGGTGGCTTGGGAGACAGGTGTGCGTGTGCCACCAAATGAAGTAATTCAGGGGAGCAGAGGAGAGGACGGTGCTTGTGGCTGGAGACAGGGAGGTGGGGGGATACCCACATTCACCTTGATTTTGTTAACAAAGTAGGAGTAAGGGGACAAGATTTGAATCGGGTTCAAATCTCCAGCGAACATATCAAGATGCCAGCTGATTGGTCCAAGGTGAAGGGTGCCACTGGTGTGGGGTGGAGCAGGGAACTGCGAATGAGACCTCCCGTGGTCCTCCCGTGGGGTGCTGTGGTGTGAGCCCTGGCTGCTCTAACCACCCCGTGGCTTCATGAGATCCAGGCCCTTTAGAAATGGCATTGAAGGTGTGGATCGTTTCCAGGGTCGCAGGGGAACAGGGCCGGAGTGTTCCTTAGTGGGCCTGGAGGCGGGTGGTGAGGTGGGTGCTGCAAAGCAGGCTGTACATCCCCAGTTTGCAGACCTGGAACCTGTAGCTCCGGGAAAGGACGTGCCTTACCCACACGAGCTCAGCCGGTCAGCAGTAGGGCTCGTGCAGGAGCTCAGATCTGTCAGACCGCAAAGCCCCTGGGTGTCTCCTGCCATGCCAGGTTGCCATGTAGTTCTGAGAGAGCCCTGCCGTGGCCTTGACCAGCCAGGAAGAAGCCGGGGCTCTTAACAGGGCCGTGGAGCTGATCAGGTCCCCTCGGCCCCTGAGCGGTTCGGCTGGGCCAGATGCCGGGTGGCACCTGCTCTGCCTCTCTCCCGGACTGCTCAGCCAGGGTCTGGAACTGCCAGGACGGGGCTGGGCCCGCCCCAGCCGGCAGCGTTCCCCTCCATGGGCTGTGGGAAGGGGCGAGTGGGGAACGGGTGCGCTGTCCGCCTGGGCGCTCGCCTCTCGGCGACGCTGTAATTGGGTCAGCTGGTGTGTTCGGCTTTTTTCTGGCACCAGAGCATTTCCTGGGTGACCTTCCATTCCGAAGACTATTACCTTGAAGAACTCAGAATTTTCTATCCGGAAAGGACCTGAGCAGTAATTGAGTCCAGGCGCCATCATCTGATGTGTGAAGTGTCAGGGCTAAGCCTGAGGATATATTTGACTGTTCTAGTTTTGCACTGGCCCAAGTAGTTTAGACAGTGTCCTCTGTGACTCTCAGATGCGACAGCTTCTCATGGTGCCTAATGGAAACCAGTCTCGCTGCCTTAGGCAAATACCGGCTCTGTGTGTCTTCATGTCATTTATGTACATCTCTCTCCCTCTCTATGTAGTGGCTATACCGCTATGCGTCGTTTAACAACAGGGACACATCCTGAGACGTGTGTCGTTAGGCAGTTTTTCTGTTGTGCAAACATCATAAAGTATATTTACACAAACCTACATGGTATAGATAGGTATACCGCCCACCTAGGCTGTATGGGACTAATCTTTCAGGACCACCATCATATATGTGGTCTGTCGTTCCGTGGCACAGGACTGTACCACTGACATGAACAGCATCGCCAGAGTCACCCAGGATTGTCTAAATAAAACAGTAACTGCCAGGATTGTTTGAAATGGTGCAACAGGGCTGCAGACCCTCAGAGATACCCAAACAGGACTTCTCCATGGTGAGTCCAGTTACGGGAAGCGTTTCCAAGCCGACAGGAAGTGCTGTGCTAAACCAGCTTTCCTTTTTGCAGTTGACTGACTCTGTGGGATGGGATGCGATGGGATGGATGATCCTAAAGGAGTGAGAGACTGAATATATTAATAACCGTCAGTCCAGTTCCATCTGCCCTGCTTTAACGTCGAAGAAGGTAGCCGGTACACACGATTCCCGGGTGAGCCTAAGACCCAGCGTCTGTCCCCCTCTCCTGCTGTGTGTGCCTGCGGGACACACCTGCAGTGTGCCAGGTACCCTGGGTTTGCCTGGGGACTGTTGGGTGACAGTGATGTAACCTTGGCCCTCAAAGCTTTCCCCAGTGATGTGGGAGAAAAGCAAATAATTCTGAGTGTGAGTGATTCGTGTCGTAGTAAAGGTTTACACCAATGGTGTACGGGGGCCTGGGACTAGAGCAGCCTGTTGTCCTGGGGGACTCTGTAAAGGTAAGGGGGGAGGTGATGGACAGGGCAGCAAAGGGAGCAGCCGTAACAAGGACACTGAAATACGAAGGTGTGTGGCACGCTGGGAAGAAGTCAGAGGAGTGGGAGTCAGGGGTGGGGAGCAGGCGCGGGTCCCCTCGAGAAGGGCCTTGTGTTTCGTCCTTGGGAGACTGTTCTGTAGTGACAGCTTGAGGCCTGGCCCTGCCACTTATTCACAATGTGAAGACTGATCCTGAGCAACATAATGTCACCTCTGGATGGTGATACCACTGACGGAGAGCCAGAAGGGGAAGCTGGCTTGGTGGGGCTGAACGTGTTGACCCCAAGGAGTCTGCAGGACTTCCACGTGGAGAGACGCGTTCAGGGAGAGGAGACAGGACCCGGGAGCCCCGAGACGGCCAGAAGTGGCCACGGCTTGGGAGTCATTGATTGTTGGGTGGGGATGAAGGCCCAGTTGTGGTCGGAACTTGTGGCGACAGAAGCTGGTTTGGAAAAGGTCAGGGGAAGGGACCCAGAGAACAGGATGGAGTGGCCCCAAAGTACCGAGAAACTGTGCTCTTGGGGTTTTGGTTTTCCCGTTGTTGCCAAGTTGCCCAAGAACTGGGCCCACAGAGGCCTTCCCTGCCTCGACTGGGTGTGTCAGGAGGAGCCAGCATGCTGTGGAACGGGGCTGCAATGCAAAAGGTTCACTTTCTAAGTCCTTTTAAACATATTTTTTAATTCACTCTTTTTGGTGTAGACTCCTGTGAGTTTTGGCAAATACAGAGTCACGTGTCTACCACCACGATCAAGACGTGGGAAAATTTCATCACCCAAGAAACAAAAATATTCTGTGGTGCTCCCACTGTGTGTCAGCCCTTCCCCCTCTCCCTGCCCCGGGAACCGCTGATCTGTCCCTGTGGTTTTGCCTTTTCCAGAATGGAATCGTGCAGTGTGTAGCCTTCGCGTCTGGTGTCTTTCCCTCAGCAAAGTGTATTTGACATTCACACAAGTTGAGTGACCAGTAGTAATCCCTTTTGACTGCTGAGTAGTATTCCGCTGTGTGGTATACCATAGTTTATCCACCAACAGCTGGGAGACATTTGAGTGGTTCCACTTTTGGCGCGGTTTGGAATAAAGCTGCTACATTTGTGCATAGGTTTTTCTGTCAACACAGGTTTTCATTTCTCTTGTGTGAAGAGCAGAAGTAGGATTTCTGGGTTGTGTGGTAGGTGTGTATTTAACTGTAAGAAACTGCCAATCTGTTTTCCAAAACTGCTCTAACACTCTTAGAATCCACCAGCAATGCGTGAAAGTTCTGGTTTCTCCACAGCCTCACCAGACCTTGGTATTGTCTGTTTTGTTGTTGTTTGCTTTCATTTTATTTCATTTTAGGTATTCTAAATGGTGGTGGTATCTCAGCGTGCTTTTAATTTGCATTTCCCTAATAACCAGTGACGTTCAGCGTCTTTTTATGTGTTTATTTGCCATCCGTATGTCTTCTTTGGGACAGTGTCTGTTTCAGTCTTCATTTTTTAAATTGGGTTGTTTGTTTTCTTATTAAGTTTTCGAGAGTTTTTAAAGATATGTTCTGGATACAAGTCCTCTTTCACATATGGGATTTGCAAATATTTTCTTCAGGTCTGTGGATTGTAATTTTCCTAGCAGTGTGTTTCGTAGAGCAGAAGTTTTAAATTTTGACGGTATCCAGTTTATCACTTTCTTCTAAATGGTTGGTATCTAAGAAATCTTTGCCTCACCCAGCGTCACAAAGATTTTCTCCTAGAAATTTTCTATTTTTACATTTTAGAACAGAGGTCGGCACACTGTTTCTGTGAAGAGCCAGATGGTAAATGTTTTCATCTTTGTGGGCCATATGGTCTCTGTCACAGCCACTCGACTCTGTCACTGTAGTGCAAAAGCCGCCACAAATACACATAAACAAATGAGAGTAGCTGTGTGCCAATAAAACTTTATTTATAAAACAGGCAGGAGAAGAACTCACACAACTGAACAACAAAAAAACAACCCAATCAAAAAATGGACGGAGGATATGAACAGACATTTTTCCAAAGAAGATATACAGATGGCATGAAAAGACATTCAACATCACTAATCATCAGGGAAATGCAAATCAAAACTACACTAAGATATCGCCTTACACGTGTTAGAATGGCTATAATACCAAGACAAAAAACAACAAATGTTGGAGAGGTTGCAGAGAAAAGGGAACCCTCATCCACTGCTGGTGGGAATGCCAACTGGTGCGGCTACTCTAGAAAACAGTATGAAGATTTCTCAAAAAACTAAAAATAGAAATACTGTATGACCCAGCCATCCCACTACTGGGTATTTATCCAAAGGACTTGAAATCAACAATTCAAAGAGACTTATGCACCCCCACGTTCATTGCAGCACTGTTCACAACAGCCAAGACGTGGAAGCAACCCAAGTGCCCATTATCTGATGATTGGATGAAGAAGATGTGGTGTGTACTTACATATATGTTTATATATACACAGCGGAATACGACTCAGCCATAAAAAAGACGAAATCGTCCCATTTGCAACAACATGGATGGACCTTGAGGCTATTATGTTAAGTGAGATAAGCCAGACAGAGAAAGACAAACACTGCGTGATTTCACTCACATGTGGAAGATAAACAAACACGCAGACAAAGAGAACAGATTGGTGGTTACCAGAGAGGATGGGGTTGGGGGGTGGGCACAAGGGGTGAAGGGGCACATACATATGATGACTGACAAATAATAATGTACAACTGAAATTTTACAATGCTGTAAACTATTATGACCGCAATAAAAAAAAGAAAACACGCAATCCCAAGTGTAGGGATAGGAATGTGTGGAGGTTGGAACGGAGCAGCAGAGCTAGGCAGGACCAGAGCGAGCTAGGCCCACCAGGTCCAAGCCGTCACCATCTCTGGGCCCACTGCTTGGGGTTCCCACCAGTTATTAGTGAGGAACCCCTGGGCAGTGACAGCAGAAAGCCACCGTAGAGTATTTATCGTCATGTAGACTTGAGTCTTTGTTTGTGTAAGCAATATCCTAAAATGTCAACGGTGCTCATGTCACAATGTAAGGTCATTCACGCTAAAATAAACCTTTTTGTTGATTTAAAAAAAAAAAAACAGGCAGGGGGCCGAATTTGACCACAGGCCATGCTTCGCTGACCCTTGTCTTAGAAAGTTAACTTGTTACCAGGCAGGACACCCCACTCTGGATAATGAGGGTTGGGTAATTATTGCCCAGTTCATCATCCGTGACAGCAGGCGAGGGGAGAAGGCAGAAGAGTAGATGCCTAACTCAGAAGCAGAGTGAAGAGAGGGAGGGATCAAGAAAAAAGGGAGGCAGGAGGGAAATGTCCAAATTGCCTTTCGAGCAAACCTCAGTGTGCGTTTAGTTCCTCAGACTTAACCTTTGTGCTTTGGTTCAGGCGTCAGCAGATGTTTTGGTTGGTTGGTTGGTTGGTTTTTGAGATAATGATCTATTGGAAGGTCTCACGGCTACAGACAGCTTAACAGACTCAAGAGTTTCTCATCCTTAAACCCTGTAATGCTGGTGGTCCCGTGCTCGCTCCTGAACGTTGGTGTGTATTTAACCATCCCCCCAGTGCAGATTTCGATTCGACCCAGGGCGTTATTTTACCAGCCGTGGGGTCGTGTGTTCCTCTCACACCTTCCCCTACACATGTGTGATGGTTTCTGCAGAACAGATTCCTACAGCGCTGAGCGAGAGGGGAGCATTGACGTTAAAGATGTTAGTAGCTGCTAAGCATTGGGCCTTGCCTTCTCTTTCTGCTCTTTGGAACCCTGAACCACGGTGTGAAGAAACCCGGGACAAGCTTCTAGAGGATGAAAGGCCACGTGGTGGCCTGTCCTCCCTCAGCTGAGGGTCCCCGGCCACCCAGCCTGCCAGTCACAGGCCTGTGAATAAGACCGTCATAGACCGTCCTGCCCCAGCCTAGATAGCCACCTGCCAATCTCTGGATTCAGCAAAGCCAGCCTAGACCGGAAGAGCCACTCAGCCGACCCATAGAGCTGTGAGAAATGATGATCATTTGTCATTTTAAGCTACTAACACCACCAACAAATGTTGGTAGCCACTGCCAAGTTCTCCTAAAAGGTGGTACCCTGTCACCTTCGGATCTGGTGTACAGGGCTTGTTTCTCTCTTACCCCTCACCCTGGAGTTTATCCGTCCTGGATTGTATTCCCTCTGACAGGCAGGGAGTGGCGTCTCTTTTTATTTCACATTGTCCTCATTGTTCGTGAAGTTGAGCTTCTTTTCATGGTTTCTTAGCCATTTGAATTGCCGGCATCTATTAATTACAGCTCATATCCCTTGTCTGCTTCTCTGTTAGTGAGATGTCATTTTTCTCTTATTAATTTGCAGATGCCCTAAATCAAGTTTTCTCAGCCTCCCAGTGCTGACGTTTTGGGCTGGATAATTCTTGGTCGTGGGGGTTGTCCTGTGTCTTGTGGAATGTTCGACAGCATCCCTGGCCTCCACCCACCAGATGCCAGTGGCACACCACCACCCCCGGTTGTGATAAGCAAAAATGTGTCCAGTCACTGCCCAGTATCCCCCAGTGGGCAGAAGCTTCGATCTAAATAATATAACAGGGAGCAAGTGTTTTCTACTCGTCTGCTGCTTATCTCTTTATGCGGCCTTTTGCCAACAGAAGCTTTTAATCTTGTGAAGTCTAACTTTCTAATCTTTCTTTTATGGCTTTTGACGCCATAGCCTATTTTATAAAGAGCAGGGCGCATGGAACGTTTCCCAAAAAGTTTGGGAAATGCTAGGAGATGAGACTAATTTTGCACGTTGCGTACGGTCCCAAACAAGTTAGAGAGTAGAACGGCAGAGGAGGCCTGAAGCGTTTCCAGCAGGCAATGATCAACCATACCTAGTTCCCCTCTCCGTGGCGGTTCGGGGCTTGGGGGGGTTCGCTGGGCAGGAGATGTGTTCGGGTTTTTATGTAACTGCTGGCTTTTTACAGGAGGCTGACTGCTCCTGACAGTGGGCACTGGGTTTTCAAGCATGAGAGAAGAGCTGGGCAGCCGGCATCCCGAGCAAGGAGTGGGCTGGCCCTGAGACCTCTGGGCCGATGGGCAGCAGGGCCTTTTCCTCAGCGATATCGTTCAGCCCCACGGGGGTGAGCACCGGTGGATTTAGAGGCCGGGGCAGGGGCCATTTGAGAAGAGGCGGCCGCACGGCTGTGCGTGTGAGCAAACCCACTGTGAGTTGTGCCTTCAGAAGCACAGGCGGTGCTCTCGGCTGCACTGATCTGGACTGCTGTGAAGCCATCAGTGTTGTCTGACGCTGGTCACTCAAGTGCAGACTTCTGCAGGCGCCTGCAGGCATTCCAAAGCTGCAAACTTTAGAGACCAGCTTCCTCCAGCTGGTAGAGAGAGCTTCACCTCCCTCCCAGTTCAGTCGCTATGGCCTTTGGGACATGGGGTGCAAAGGTCCGTTGCCTGCCTGCTCCGGGACAGACGGGGTCTGGTTGGTTGAGGTGCTCAGGCACGCACCACAGGCTCCTCAGTGTCCAGCTGCATTGGTAACAGAAGGGGAGACGAGAGAAAGAGTCAGAAATTTCTGTGTACGAGAGAGAGAGAGAGGACCCACACTTTTTACAGGAGTTTGAATTCTGCTGCTGAAATTGTCTGCAGGTTTCTTCGAAGCCCTCTAGTCAGTGGGAATGGTTGAACTTAGAGTTGTTTTGTTTTTGAGAGACATTATTTATTTATTTTTTTTTGGTGAGGAAGATTCGCCCTGAGCTAACATCTGGGCCAGTCTTCCTCTATTTTGTATGTGGGTCACCACCACAGCATGCCCACAGAGAGGTGGTGTAGGTCCACGCCTGGGAACGGAACCCAGGTCACCAAAGTGGAGCGTGCCAAACTTAACCACTAGGCCACAGGTCCAGGCCCTAGACTTTATTTTTTAGAGCAGTTTTGGGCTTACAGAAAAGTGGGGAGGAAAGTGTGCCGTAGGCCTTTTCCCCCAACACGAAGTTTCTCCTGTTCTTCATGGGGTGGCATGAGTGTGGTGTTTTGTTGTAATCAGTGAGCTAGTATTGATGGACCTTAGCTAAAGCCCACAGTTTGCTTTAGGCCTCACTCTGTGTGTTGATACCTCTGCGGGTTGGGTGATGTGTAATGGGTAACGTACAGTGTATAACGACGTGGATCCACTAACATAGCATCACACAGACCAGTTTCACTGCCCTAAAAATCCTCTGTGCTCCAGCTCTTCTTCCTTCCTCCACCAACCTCTGGCAGCCACTGACCTTTGTGCTGTCTCTATAGTTTTTGCCTTTTCCACAATGTCGTATAATTGGGATCATACCGTGTGTAGCCTTTCAAGCTATTCTCTTTCACTTAGTGTCGTGCGTTTAAGATGCCTTCCTGTCTGTGTGGCCTCATAGCTCATTTCTTTTTATCACTGAATAACACTCCATTGTGTGGATGGACCAGACGAGGGGAGACTGTTTCTCCAGTCGCCCACTGAAGGGCATCTTGGTTGCTTCCAGGCTGGGGCATCTCCGAGTAAAGCTGCTTGCAGCCTCCACATGCAGGTTCTCGTGTGGACGTAAGTTGAACTGGTAGTGTTGGAAAGAGAACCGTCTAAATGCTAAGGCAGCCGTTCATCTTGCCTTAATAGGCTGCAGTGTGAACATCTGGAATGTACCTGCTTTTCTCTTCCTCCGCAGATTTTTTAAAAATACGATGTCTAATGGTTATGAAGACCACATGGCCGAAGACTGCAGGGATGACATCGGGAGAACGAATTTAATTGTCAACTACCTCCCTCAGAACATGACCCAGGATGAGTTACGAAGTCTCTTCAGCAGTATTGGGGAAGTTGAATCTGCAAAGCTTATTCGGGACAAAGTGGCAGGTAAAGACACCGGCCGTGTGGGTCAAGGGGCTCCCGTGGCCGTCTGCGAGGCTCTGTCCTCTCGGCCTGTGACCGCAGTGTCCCTCGGGGCAGAAGGGCCGCAGCCTGGAGGTGATGGCTGTGGAGTTTCACTTTTATCTCAAGCTCTATTCTGCCACCGGCTTGGTGTAGGAGTGGACATAGGTTCCCAAAAGAGGGAAAATTCACTGTAAGACCAAGGGCACATACAGAGGAAGACGGTGGGAGAGGAGGGAAAGTGAGGAGATGCCAGAAACGGGGACGGCTCTGAGAGCTGGAAGGGACCAAAGAAGGACAGCCTGGCCTGGCCTGGCCCCACGCGTGGAAGGGACTCTGGCCAGTGCCCCGCCCGGGGCAAGCCCAGGCAGGCCCGTCCCTGTCTGTCTCCCCAGGCTCACCGCAGAGCGCTGGGTCCCCATCGGCAACCGCTCCTTAGCTTTGAGCCGAGCTGACTATGCTCAGGCCGTGACCTTGAACATGTGAAACGCAGCACGCTTGGACTCGGCGGGGCGGGGAGCGGGTCAGCAGGCGGGCTGTGGGGTTGGCAGGCCAGCTCTAAGCCCCGCTCTCCCACTCCCTCGAAGTGTGACCTCCAAGCCTCAGTGTCCCCATCCATAAAGTGGGCTGGTGGCTCCTACATCCTGGTGCTGCCTGCCTCATAGGGGTTTGCAGAGGCCCAGTACCCAGTAAGGCCCTCCGCACAGAGCGGCCCTGTCCTGAGAGCCATGCTTCCAGGACTCTGGAGGGAAACATGGGAAGGCCAGGTCGTCTGCTGCCCCTCCTCCTGTCTGCCCTGGTGCGCTGAGGAAAGGACAGTCCCCCTGGGAGGGCTCTGGCTGCCACCCTGGGCTGTGGGTCTGTGACTCCCTACCCTGAAAAATCATTTGAGAGTAAAAAATGATTTTTAGTTTGGAAATACAATAATATCTTATTCGATTCAAATTAGCATAAAAGTAGAGTAATATATTGAACCCCATGTACCCGTTGTCCTGCTTGTCGCCTTGGCCTTTGCCAGCCGCGTGAAGGTGCCTGTCCCGGGACGACCGCTGTGGAGGCTGTACAGGGATTCGTTCATCTGAGGGTGGCTTTGAACTCAGAAGTCTTTTAGGGACCCTTCCAATTCTGAGAGCCTGATTTCATAAACGTCTTCTAAAGAGGGACTTGCAATCATACACAAAATTGAGCAGCGTTAGAATGTTTTCGAAGCCACTCTCTCTCTCCTGTTCTGGGAGACTATCCTGAATAAGAGAGGCCTTGTTCAGAGAGGTTTTGAAATTCTCCGGTGCTGCTAACAAGTCTTGCCTTTGTCCTTTTACGTTCTGGCGGAAGGGAATTTTCAGCACCCTCCATCTTCCTGAGCATTGCAGTCTGGGTTCGCAGGCATTCTCACGGTACCCGAGTCTTTGTCTGTTCACTTGTTGTGATTGTCAGAGGAATGTGAGCTCTGTTGACAGGAACACCTGGATTGGGGAGATTGGCCGGGAGACAACTGGTTTTGAGAACCTGTAAAAGCAACGAAAGTGTCATTTGGAAATTATTTCAGTTCAGAAACAAACTTTTTCTTATCTTCGGGCAGGATAAGCGTGGCGCACCAGGAGTTGTGGAGTAGGTGGGCCTGGCCTCACATTTCAGCTCGGCATCTTGCTAGCAGTTCTTAAATTTAGTGAATGTAGTTTTGTGACAAGCTTACTGCCTTCTCTCTTTTTCCCTCCTGCCACCAGTGTCTAGAAGCTTCGCTGGCTGGTCCTGGGACCACAGCCTTATGTTTCACCGCCCCTTTGTCCTTTAGTCCACTGCCCTGGTGGACCTGGATTGTGGATGCGTTCGTCCAACGGCTGTCTCTTGGCCGAGCTCAGGCTGCCCTCCCCAGAGAGGGTCGCACATCCTGGCAGGTGTCCCGTCGCGTCAGCTCCCCAGCCAAGCTCAGCTCGCAGCCCGGGCTCTCCCCGGCCCCACAACAACCTTTTCTGTGCCTTTTCTCCCTCAGGCCCCCTTCGCTCTCAGCTGATGACCGCCTGCTACTTCACAGGGAAATAACAGCCATCTCCACCTCTGTCCTGGATCCCTTCCCTTCTTGGCGTCCTAGGAACCTCAAGCTATGCAAGTACCCACTTCTCTGGGTCTCTCCGAGATGGCCCCGCCAGCGTTCAGACGTGCTCCAGTCTCTGTAAAGAATCCTTGCTGAGATTCCCGACTTCCTCTAGCTCAGGGTTTCTCCACTGGAGCACTGTTGACATTTGGGGCTGGCTAATCTTTGGCGGGGCGTGTCCTGTGTGTTGTAGGATGGAGCAGCAACACCCCTGGCCTCCACCCACTAGATGCCAATGGCACCTTCCGAGTTGTGAAAACCAGAAAATGACCCCAGACATTGCCAAGTGTCCCCTGGGGGACAGAATCACCCCTCAGGGAGAACCACTGCTCTAGCTGTTGTCCTTCCTCTCCTGCCATTCGCAGAGCTGTCAAATCGACTCTCTTATCTTCCTTCTAGAAGCTTCCTTCCCGTGGCTTCCATGAACCACCCTCCCTGGCTTTCTCCCACCTCAGAGGCCTCACTCTGCCTCTCTTGCAGCTCTTTCCCAGCCATTGACTTAGGCGGTCCTCACGGTTATTCCAGGCCTCTCCTTCCTCAGCCTAGACAGGGGTGAGCGGATGCAGCGCCACCGCTTACAGTTACCCTTGGTTTGCCGCCTCTCCTCCAGCCAGCCCTCCTGCGACTCCTCAGCCCCCAAATGCAATGTTTTCCAAACTGACCTTGACTCTCCCACGAGCCAGCCACTTGTTTCCCAGCAGCCCCATCCTCGCAGATGGCACCACTGTGCACTCTGTGGCTCCAGTCAGAAATCAGAGCATGACCTCTGCCGTGTGTCCCTGGCATTCATCCTTCTGGATGCTTCCATCCCTTTTCCTGCATGTCCCCTACCACCATCCTAGACCAGGCCACATCGTCTTCTGCCTGCACAGCGCTCTAGCCTCTTAACTGGCCGCCTGTGCTCCCTCCAGACTGCTCTCTTCACCACGGAGGAGTCTCTAGCCCTCCAGAGGTGACCCTGTCACTCACCTGCTTCAGAAGCCTCCAGTGCCCAGGCCCGCTTACTTTAGGAGCCTCCCTTGGCCTGACCTGGTCAGTGTTAGACGCTTCTCTTCCTGGTTCCCATAGCAACTGGGCAGACCTGCACCTGGGTTTCTACACTGCACTGAAGTTGGAACTTTTTAGTCCAGTAGGTCTGTATGGTTCTCAGAGACAGAGGCCCTGTTGTATCCCCTAGATGTGACCATAATCAGTGTTTGTTGAATGAGTGAGTGAATGAATGTAGGGATTGGAGGAAAATGGAGATCAGCTTGGACATTGATTTACTCAGCAAATAGTTATTGAGTGCCGACCATGGGCCAGGCACTGGCAACAGGGGGAATGAGGGCCTGGGTAGTGGCTGGGATGCCAGAAATGTGTGACATGCTGGCCTCAAGATTCAGAGTGTTTCCTGCCATCCCGGCCCCAGCCCCCGCATTGGGGACGTGCATTTGTTGCTGCCTGTTCCGTCCACAATCATTAGCCAGCCTTACTGTGCAGCTCTGCCCTGCTCTCTGTCCTGCTGTCTGGTCCCTCTCCAGATGCCATATGGCCCACGGGGGACCAGGAGCCAGCCTCCACCCTCCCGGACTGTCATGCTGGCCACTCAGTCCCCAGCCTCCAGCCCATTTGCTCAGCTCTGTCACATTGCCATGCATCTCTGGTCAGGATAAAGCCCATACCACTGTCTGTGTACCCAGGTCTCCTGGGGACTGTCCCCTCCCTTCAGCCACTGCACTCCCACTCACCCTCCAGGGGCTGGACCGAGCTGCTTGTCATTTCCCAGACATGCCCTACTCTCCACTCCTGTGATTTCGCAGATACTGTTCCCTCTGCAGGAATGCCCTTCCACACCTAGCCAGCCTGACCACTTTTTTGTTCATAATGTGAATCACCTTTGTTCCTTAAAAATAAGAAATTTCATATGAGATAAGCAGGAAGGAAAGTTCAGATTTCCCACAATTTCACCACGGTTCGTGTCCTTCCAGGCTTTTTTCTTTGCATATTCATGGTCGTAAGCAATCATGTGCTTTTACAAAAATGGGTTCGCCCCACCCAAGCTGTGCGGGAAATGTTTCTTCCTGTATCTGTGACCATTTTTCTCCATCACTGACCACAGCTTTCTCATCATCATAACGGTGACATAGTATTCTGTTGTGTGGAGGTTTTTTTTTTTTTTCCCTGAGGAAGATTCGCCCTGAGCTAACATCCGCTACCAACCTTCCCTCTTTTTGTATATAAGCTGCCACCACAGCATGGCCACTGACAGATGAGTGGTGTAGGTCCACACCTGGGAACACTGCCAAAGCCACCGAAGCAGAGCACACTGAACTTAACCACTAGGCCACCAGGGCTGGCCCATGTCGAGGTTCTGAGTCTTCAATAGGTTGTAACCACTTTCCCATATTCATAAGCCCTAGTGAGATAAATATCCTGGCACAAATCTTTGCTCGCTGTTACTTCTGTGGAAAATCTCCCTATAAGTGAACCAGCAGATGGGAGAGCGTGTACCTTTAAAAGCTCCTGAGCCGCATCTCCAGCTGCTCTCCAGGGGGTCTCCCGTTTCCATGCCCTTCCACCCTTTCCATGCCCTTCCACCTGGCCCTGCCTTCCCCTAGGCCTGGCGAGATTTCTCATCTTGGCCAGCCTGGGTGGAAAATGACACCTGATCCTGATGATGATTCGCATTTCTAGTAAAGTTCATCTGTTTCCACAGGTTTACTGGCTTTTTGTACTTCTTTTATAAAGTCCCTTTCTTCTCCTTTGCCCAAACTCCTTCCTGTTTCTCATTCATCGCCTGATTCATTCACTTGTCCGCCAGGCCCATCTCTCCCCCGGTGAAGTCTTCTCTTGAGCCCCCACAGACCTTTGAAGGAAGCACCCGCTGCGCCTCCCCTCCCACATGGCAGAGGAGCACCTTGTCCGTGGGGCACTCACCTCCCTCAGCCCTGTACCCCAGTCAGAGAAGCAGGCTCCTGTCCCTCCACATTTCCACAGGCCACGCTGAGCAGTGACGCAGCCCCCAGGGCCCTGCGCAGCCAGGCTGTCGGGCAGGGGTGGAAGTGTGCATTTCTGAGCTCCTTCCAGATGATTCTCCTGCGTCCTCCCCTTGAAGGTATTAAAACATTACAGCTGGCTGCTCTGGTCTGCCCTGGAGTCATCTCTTGGTCTTAACCCTAAAGAGAGAAGAATATATTTGGAGATGCAGGAGCACTGGCCCGCGTTCGCCCAGGGGTCGCCTGACACCGCGTGAGGGCTGCTCGGCGCCCAGGCAGCCTCAGTGTTCTCCAGCCAGTGCCTCTCGGGGTGCCGGCCCTGACCAACAGCAGCAGCTGGGGAGCAGCAGAAACACAAGACCCAGGCCCCACCCAGGCCCACGGCATCAGTCAGCCTGGGGTGTTGGAACATCTGGTTTTACCTTCCCAGCGGGAGGGCAATGCCCAGGCAAGTCAGAGAACCGGGACTGAGAAGCACTGCCCTGTGGCCAGAAGGGCGGGTGGGGGTCACTCTCCAAGGTGGGGAAGTGAGAGCTGGGGGTCGTGCCGCCTCTGGACAGCCCTAGGCCTCAGCCCCGGGTTTGCTCATCCTTGATGCCTTTCACTTCTGCTGCCTTCCTCCTTCGTCTCGCACCCCTCCCCCTCTACCCCATCTCCCATCTGGGGCTCTGGCTGCCCCCTACACCCCAGCCCCCACTCCAGGCAGGCCCGACCTTCCTCAGCCCCAGCAGCCTGGGCGGGATCCACGCTCTACCCCCCCACCAGACCCCCGACCTCCCTCTTTCAGGGCTGATCTTCCATCGCGCCTACAGGGGAGGGGGCAGGAGAATCATCTGGAAGGAGCTTAGAGATGCACAATCCCACCCCTGCCTGACATCCTGGGCCCTGAGTCATTGCCCCAGCCTGGAGAAAGGGAAATGCGGAGAAACCGTGGCTTAGAGGGTGCTTTGGGAGGTGAGGGCCCTCTGCCAGGCACCTGCTCTGACCACCGACTGGCAGACCCTCCTCTCCTTGTGTACTTCCGGCAGCAGGTCTCAACCTGGGCTGGACCTTGGAAGCCACCCCACTCCTGCCACCCGACCCTCAGTGCACTTTAATTGGTCCGGGATGTGGCCGGGCCATGATAGTTTTCAGAGGCTGCCCTGTGATGCTAGCAAGCAGCCGAGTTGGAGAGCCATTGGTGTCTAGTGATGGCGAGGATGGAGTTGGGCGCTCAGCCACATGTTAGCACTTTAGTCCACGGCCCCATCTGGTGGGTGAAAACTTGGGGCTGCCCTTCGTGCCTCACCTGCCTTCCCTCTGGCCACCATCGGGTGCCCACCTCAGGGGACAACAGACTCTGAGGGACAGAGCCAGCCCCAGGAATGGGGGTGTGCACAGCTGCTGCCTGGTGCTGTAGGGAACTTGGGCCCCTCTGGAGCTCCCTCCCACGTTGGCCCATCCAGAGGTCCCCTTGGTGTGTCTTTCTTCTGCCGGTTGTGCCCTGGTGCATGCCGTCCCCTGCCCTGGTCCCGCTCACAGGCTTCCCCAGGGCTCTGCACCAGCCTCGGGCCCACCGTGTTCGCTCTCTGCCCGGCAGTCCCCTCCGGGGTGGTCCCCTGGCTCATCTCGTTCAGCCGCGCTGACCACCCTTCATTTCCTGGAACACACCAGAGGCCTCTCCCCCTCAGAGACTTGGCACGTGCTCTTCTGTCCGGAATGCTCACCCTGGCCATCCCGAGCTCATACTTCACATCTCTCCTCCTCAGAGGGCGCTCCTGACCCTGCCTACCAAGAGCCCGTCTGTCAGTCCCTCTCACGCCACAGCGGAGACTCCTCATAGCGCCTGTGCGCCAGCTTTGTTCATTGTTTCTTGCTGGTGTGTCCGCCTTGCCCCGTGGGATGTATGTTTCGTTAAGGCACAACCGTCGTCCTTCCTGATCCCCATGAAAGCCTTAGCCAGCCAAGCCCAGGGCCTGGCATGCAGTACGTGCTCAGTTAATACGCGTCGGCTCCCTGGGGAGGACAGGAGGGGCAGCAGGGCTGGGAAAGAGACAGTGGCCATCTGGAGCGTGTGACTTCCTAGGTGCCATTGGCAGCTACTGGTGATCAAGGAGGTCACCCTGGAAGAGTGTATCACGGATACAAGGGCCAAAGGCAGAAACTTGGGGACTTTCTCGATGGAATAGGCAGAGGACGAGGAGCCTGAGGAGGGACCGTTGAGAAGGAAAACCTGGAGAGAAAGAAAACCTGGCATTTTGTCACATCCTGGAGGAGGCAACATCTCAGCCAGTCAGCAGTGCCCAGTGCTGAGAGCTCAGGGGCAGCAGCCTGAGACTGTCAGTGGGGTGGCCCTCAAGGGCGTGGGCAGCCTTGGTGAGGAGCGTGCTGGCAGTCAGCAGTGACCACCCCAGGAGGCCAGCTGGGGCCCCAAGCACCAGAGTGGTGAGGAACTGGGAACTGGGGCTGGGCAGGGCCGTGTTGATAAGCTGAGGGGAACCGGCTGCGGCTGAAGACATGGCACAGGGCCTGGGCCCGGGTCCTCGTCGGCATCTGCTTTTCCCAGCGGCGCTTAGGTCCCCAGTGAGACAGGTGGTCCCAGTTGGGCTGGGCTTTGTGGGCAGAGCAGAAAGACAAGGAGACCCAAGTGCACTGGTGCCAGCCAGAGAGGCGGAGGAGTCGTAGGGCCTGGGCCTAGGAGGGCGGGGCTGGGAGGCTGGAGCTGGGTCGGGAATCGTGCCGCGGGCAGTCTGCATTCTCAGCTTCATATTGCTGCTTGGCCCATCTGCAGGGACCCTGAGGGTCCCGACCTGGAGCCCACTGTCATTTTCCGAGCTGCGAGTCTGACCCTCCTGCTGGATGAGCCCTGGGCCCCATGGCACTGCTCCTCCGGGGGTCCCCACTGTCTACAGCTCAGGACTGGAGTCTCTGAGACCCGTGGAGCTTTGTTAGAAATTTGGGTTTGGAGGGTCAGGTTTTTTTTAAAAGAAGAAAATGGCCCGTGCAGAATTGCAGATAATCTCTAGCTGCTGCGCCTGAAGGAGGGAGAGCCAACTCCTCAAGGCCTCCTTAAGCATGGGCTGCGCAGAGGGACTCCCTCCAAAGGCTCCAGACGGAAGGGGTGGGGAAACATGACCCCAGAAACCTGGCGACCCGCTGCGTCAGCCCGCGGTCAGGTCAGCCTGAGCATGGTAAGGCCCGTGCATGCACCCCTGATGTGATGTCATGAGAAGAGGGTCCTCCCCAAACCTGTCTCCCAGGTCTAACCGCGAGCAAAACATCTGGCGGGCCCAGATTGAGGGAGATTCTATGAAATTCCCACCCAAGCCGCCTCCTTGCTGTCAAGGTCATCGAAAACAAGGCAAGTCTGAGAAACTGACCCAGCCCAGCGGAGCCTAAGGAGACATGACAGCTAAATGTCACGCGGGGTCCTGGGTGGCATCCTGGGACAGAAAAGGACATTGGGGGAAGCTAAGGTCATTTGAATCAAGTATGGACTGTAGTTGATAATCTATCAGTGCTGGTTCGTTAGTTGTAACAAATGCAGCATCGTAGTCTAAGATGTTACTAATGGGGAGACTGGTGTGGGGTTTATGGGAACGCTTTGTGTTATCTTTGTCATTTTTCTTTAAATCCAACAAATAAAGTGTATTGATTTATTTTTTTTTAAGTGGCAAAACTGGGTTAGGCTTTCCCCCGGGTTCCAGGTCTCATCTTCAGCCGGAGGGCCTGGGTGTGGCTGGCACGGTGGGCTGAGCCAGTGTTCAGTGTGGCTCAAGGCCTGCTCTTGTTTCTCACCTGCTCGTTGTCGCCCTCCGCCACCCAGAGGAGTGGAGCAAAGCTCCGTGCGGGGGGCCTTTGTCTCGCTCACCGCTCGCTCGCTCTGTGCGCAGAGCAGTGCCCACCAACGTGGGTGTGGGTGTGGGTGTTGATTGTTCTCCAAGCCTCCCCCTGCTCCTCCTGCAGTGAAAGTGTTTGACGAGGCCTCTGTAAGGCTCCTTCCGCCTCCAACCCCCCGCCGATGCTTCCCTCTGAGACCCCACAGCCCCTCCCCTGCTGGGCTGCGTCCCTCCCATGTGTCCAGTGGGTGGTCGCTCCCACTGCTTCTGCACTTTTCACACACAGGGATGGGGACACCCTACCTGTCGCCCTGGATGTCTTTGGGAAGAACTCAGGTTTTCGCATCTGCTAAGGCTCCCCCAGACTGTAGCTGATGATGCTGTCACAGTGGAGGCTGCTGCCCTGGGGAGCCCTGGAAGCCTGGCTAGGCTGTGAGGGCGGGGACTTCTCTCGGCTCGGGCTTCTCCTTGTGCTCCCCAGCTGGGTCACAGATTCAGGAAAGGAAGGGGAACTGACGCTGGGTGGCGCCGGAGCCCAGCAAGCCTTCCCGCTCTGGGGACGCAAGTGGCAGAGCAATGCCTACACACAGGCAGCTGGTCGTCACGAGGCTCTCCCCACCTGCCGGTCTTCCTCCTCACTGCGACCATCCTCCTCGTACCCCTACAAGGCCCCCTTGGAGCCCCACAGAGCGCCCACCACCAGTGGGACCGTTCATTGTCATTGCTTCAGTGATGGGGTCCCCAGGGTGCTGTCAAGTATCACAGTGTTTGTTTATAGATGACTTTTTTTTAGTTAGAAAAGTAGCATTTGTTGATTGCAGAGAATGTGACAAACCATCATATGGCTTGTCAGCACCGTCTCTAGCCCTGCTTCCTGGCGGCCGTGGCTCCAGCGTTTCAGTGCATTGTCTTCGTTGTCTTTGCTGACTCGTCCTTGTGAGCCCAGCGGGACATCTTCCTGTTCGTCCCCCGGGCGCTCTCGCTCGCTCTCGGTCGGTTTACCGATGTCCGCCTCTTCCCCGGCACAGGACACAGCTTGGGCTATGGCTTTGTGAACTACGTGACTGCAAAGGACGCCGAGAGAGCGGTAAACACGCTGAACGGCCTGCGGCTCCAGTCAAAGACCATTAAGGTGAGAGGCTGCACTCACTCCTCGGTCATGCCTCTCCCGGGTGGAGTGTATGCCGAGCCCTGGCCTGGATGCGCGGCCCCCTTGGTCCCGTCGCTGCCGAAGGCATTGTCAGCACGATGCTGTCAGAGCATCGGAGGGGGCTCCCATCTGCTCGGAGTCAAGGCATTGCGGGTCAGATGCATGCAATGTGGTGCCGGTCCACGGCCTTATGCTGGTGGCTCATGGCCTTCTCAGCCCCCTCCGTGAAGGGAGGGTCCCCATGCAGTGCACTTACACAGGGGCCTGTCTCCTCTCCTGGCCGCGATGTTTCCATCCCGTGCCGAGCCCGGCCCTCCTGCCCGCTCCCGGCTTCCTGCAGTGGCGGCCGTCTCATTCCCCCGGCCTCCCTGCCCAGGTCTCCCTTCATGCCCCATCCCAGCCAGTTCATTCAACACTCACGTAGCAAATGTTTATTGAGCACCTACTGTGTGCTGGACAGTGAACAATGCAGACAAATCCCGCGCCCTCATGGAGCCGTGTGCACGCATGCAAACAATAAGTGGGAATATGGAAGCCACGTGTGGCAGAGGTAAGTGTCACGGAGGTGCTTGGGGGGAGGTGACGTGTCTGTGGGAGACTTCATGTTGACTTGAGGGAAGAGACGGAGCTGTGGAGTGACCGGAGGGGGTGTCTTGGGCAGAGCGTCGGCAGTGTCACTCACAGTGCAAGGGCTGTGCTGGCTCCTGGGCCGAGTCGGTGAGTCCTCCAGGTCTCACAGGGCAGCTTTCCTCTGCCTTCTTGTTCTTGTCAACATGCTGCCACCTACCCTCCTTTTGTTGGCCCGGGGCCCCACCTCCCGTCCCCAAGTGTCAGTCTTCAGGCTCCCGTGATCTGGGACAGCTCCTCCCGCAGGCAAACCTTATGTTTTCTCACCCTTCACTCCCCACTCAGCCCTCCTTTGGAATATGCCACCTCCCGCTGTCCCGGCCGCACCCCCGACCTGCTTCCTGCAGCAGCCTGCAGCTGCTGTGCCCACCACCCCTTACCCGCAGACCTGGCAAGTTAGCTCTTGTTCCTGAGACGCGTGCCTGCCAGTGTCCACCTGAAGCCACTTGGAATGCGACTGTCCTACCTGAGCCTTTGGACCTGCCAGATCCTCCCACCCCGTCCCCCCCCAGGAAGCTGCCCCTCTGATTCACTTGGGCACCCAGAAGGGTCTCTCCTGGGACCTGCTCAGTGGCAGGGCTTCCTCGGCTCATCGGAGCTCAGAGCCACTTGTGTGCCTGTGCACTCCAGGTCCCGAGGCTGCGGCTGGGCCTCCCGAGTTCCATTCTGCAGAGTGGGCTGGGAACCCGAACTTCCACTCACCTGCCAGGGAGGTCTTACAGTCTGGCTGTGGCGGCGCATGTTCAGCTCAGAGGCTGGTTGTCCGTTCCTGCCGTTAAACTCTTCATGATCTTGAGTGCTCGGTGTCTTAACATCCCTGGACAGGAAGACACTTGCTCATCGGCAGATTTGCCAGGCCCACCTTGTGCCGTGCAGGCACAGGATGTGTCGTGCGCTCCCTGAGGTCGGGAACTCGGCCCACGGCCCCTCGCCAGGGGCTGGGAGGGCTGGGCGAGAAGACGCTGCCGAGTGCCCAGCTCTCTCCCCGGCCGCTGTGAGCTGCCAACACGCGCTGCTGCGAGCGATAGATGTCCCGAGGAGGACAAATAGTCCTGTGCGTGATTTCCTACCATAGGGCAGCTTTTTCTCACCCGAAAGTTTGACACCCTCCCTCGATGCTCAGCCCACGCACTTGCCCAGACTCCAGCAAGCGGTTTTGTTTTAAGGTGTCGTACGCTCGCCCAAGCTCAGAGGTCATCAAAGACGCCAACTTGTACATCAGCGGACTCCCGAGGACCATGACCCAGAAGGACGTGGAGGACATGTTCTCTCGGTTCGGGCGCATCATCAACTCCCGGGTCCTTGTGGATCAGACCACAGGTACGGCGGGTGGCCTGGGTCACACGGTGAGGTTCTCCTCTAGCTGGGGGGCCAGGTTTCCTGGGGAAGACACACCACTGTTAGATTTTCAGTGTCATTAGTTATTCCACCATTGAGGACAGAAGCGAAATGAGAAGGCGCTGGCTTTTGTTGTACGAGTCTGGGAAGATAAAGAGCATGAAAGCAGCCCATGTGTTAGGCCAGCATTTTATGATGAGAACAAGAGATTCTGGCACCTTCCCTTGGGTGCCCGCATATCCAGCCTGGCCTGTGAAGGGGGTGACAAGGCCACTGCTCAGCCGATCGCCGCTGTTCTTGCTGCAGACGACAGCGTGCGGCATGAGACTGTCCTCACTCAGGGTCCAGAGGCCCCGCAGCTTCAGGGGTGACTGCTTCCGATGAGTGTTCTTCCATCCTCCCCCGCACAGAGCTCAGAGCAGTGACCTCCTTTCGCTGACAGTCCCGGCCACTTGGCTGGCCCCTTTTGGGTCATCTCAGTTCAGGACATGAGCAGCTTGGGCTCCGGGCTTTGCATGAAGCAGTCAGGCACAGCTGAGCCGGGGACCCACGCATGCCTGCAGAAGCAGCCCCAGCGGGGCAGGAGACGCGCAGTCCAGCCCTGATCAGGTGGCCCGCCTGCCCTGTAGGCCCAGGGCCTGGGCCCGGGATGCCCCCTGCCAAGCCCTGAGCGTCGCTCCGTCTGGGCCATCCCTGCTTCCGACTCCTCAGTTCCGGCCCAGCTGGAGTGGGAATCTGCTGACAGCTAGAAAGGAGGATTTGTGCTCGCAGAGCTCAGGGAAGCCAGCGGAATTGTCTGCAGGGGATTTTTATGTTCACACAGCACACAGCGTGCTCAGCAGTCCCTTGGCTGTGGCATCAAAGGAGACCCTGGGTCGTTGGGTCACAGGAAGTCGTAGCTCTGAGGCAACCTCCTTTCCCAGAGACCAGCCACACCCCTGGGAGCAGAGCGGCCTTTGCCCTTGGCGCAGACAGGCAGGGCCTTCCTGTCCTGTGACAGACAGGGGTTGCAGGTGCACACGTTTCCCACGTCCCCTCAGCCCTGTGCTCTGAGGCGGGTGGCCTTGTCACTTGCCCTTCCTTCTCCCGCCGCAGCTGTGGCAGCCCAGCTGGACATGTGCTGGCCTTGCCTGCCGTCCAGCTCCAGGACTAGTCCAGGACCTGGCCTTGAAAGGACTGGACACAACATGTCCCCCAGGAGCCTGAGGAGGAGACACGGCTTCTGGAGCCTGGTCCGAAGGCACAGGTCATTGGCATTTCGTGGGAGCTCTGCCTCCCCCCAGCCCCCGTGGCCTGGCCCAGACCCCAGCTCCAACACCAGGCTAGACTGGAGGGACGTGGGCTCCACCCAAGCCTCCTCCTCCATTCACACCTTCGCTCTGGGCTGTGGGGTGGGGACGCCGTTTCCTTGGTGTAAACCCCCTCATCCGCACCAGAATAGTTTCCTGTGGTCCCTAAAGCCCCCCTTACTTACCTTCAGGTACCAGTTGAGCAAGAACCGTCCAGTTGGCTGCACGTATTTCTTCCCAGCCCCACCTGCATAAGAGCATCTACTGGGCCGCCTGGGGACCCAGAGAGGGTGACTGTGCTGGGCCACGTTCTGCCTCCACATCCTTTTTAGATTCCCCGAGGACTGCTGTGCCTCTGCTTGTCTCTGTTCAGCCAGAGCCCAGCGCTGCTGAGCAGCACCTGGCTCTCTTGGGTCAGAGTCCACCCACCCCGGGAATGCACCCAGCCACCCAGCTTTTGTACCCACCATCCCGAGGGAGGCCACTTCTGCAGACAGCTCCCCTTGTCTGTCTGCTGGGGATTTGGCCTCACTTCCCTCTGCAAGGCCACTGTCTCCTAGAGGGTTGGGGCATCTCAGGATTGCCCCCAAGACTCAGCCTGCTGCACAGGACCCTCGCTCTCCCTCAGGCCTCCCTGCCAGCCTCTGCCACTTGCACGAAGGGCCTGGGACCCCCACCCCACACCTCTGTCTGTTGTGGAATCCTTGCAGGTGGGCGGGAGGGAGGCAGAGGGAAGGCAGAGATGAGGGGGTCCCAGGGGATCCCTCTTCACAGCTCTCCCCCGGCCTGGGGAGTAGGATCGGAAGGCAGAAGGCTGAGCCCCCGGGACTGTGAGCTTCCAGGCCCTCCCTCTGCTCTAGAGGAGGCCACCAGCCCAGGGCTCCTCTGCTGGGCCAGGCTGCTCGGTGCTGGCACCCCCATGGAGCCCACGAGGGGCCGGGACAGAGGAGAGCGTGGCAGACAGACTTCCGTGTCGAGTTTGCCCCCAGATGACGTGCCTTTGAGGGTTAAAGAAACGAGGAAGCTCCTAACCTCCCAAGCTGATGGAACTTAATTTTTTTTTTTAATTTCTTTCCTCCTTCATTTTAATTGTAAACTTTATACTTTACTCATCGGGAGATCGTGCCATTTATTAGTCTCTGCTCTTAATTCTAAAAAACACTAGAAGAAAAACAGAACCATCTTGAAAAAGTAGACATTCATCAGATCGTTTAGTGAATTTACATTCCCTGATGTTCAATAACGTTCTCTTTCTCTTTCTGGGGTTTTCTTCGTTTCGCTTGGGCAGTTTTCCTTTGAAAGTCGTTTTACACAAGCAAACGGGAGCCCCGCTTGCACGCACACTTTCTCTCTGCTTGGTCGCAAGGTCCTGCTGCATCGAATGGAGCCACCGCCCCGGGGCAGCTCTCGGGGAGCCCACCGACTATGCTTTCAGTCCCATTAGCCTCGAGTTAGGTTTCTCTTCAGTTTTCCCGTCTAAGCTGCTGTTCACGCGTTGAAGAGTCAATAAAAACAGTGTGTGCCAAGTACGTGTTTTCAGGTGTTCCTTCTGAACTGAAATTTTAGCATGAGCTCAGGCTCTGGAACTTTCCTGGCACAGGTGGGAATTGCTAGGTCTGAGCTCACTGAGTCAGCCAGTGTCTCTGGCTGTGTGAATTTGACGTTTATATGTAAACAGTCGTGGAGCCAGTGCGGGGGCAGCCTTGAGGCCACTAGGAGCCGCTGGGCTGGGGGGACCCCCCAGAAGGAGTTTCCCAGTTGGAGAGTTGGGGTGTGGGCCTTAGGGCTCAGCCTGGGGCGTCCACTGTCGGTGATCATTGTAAAGAAAGAATCCTTGGCCTCAGGGTCCCTGACTGCTGTCGCCTCAAACAGGGCCCACAGTGTTGCATCCACGTCAGGCCTGAGGTGGAATTCTAGGCCCAGAGGGGGTGACCGTGCCTTGCACTGATGCTTGTCATCTCAGTGCCCCACCTGGGGTGCCTGCATCTCTGCATGTCCCTCCATGGCCTCTGGGCCAACTGGGGAGACCCATGCCCTGTGCCCATCATGGGGACAGTTGGTGAGACCCTGTGGGAAACAGTGCTGGGACATAGCTGACTGGGGGACGTCCCTGTGCTCACTTAGCCGGTGGCCCTAGCCCAGGGCTGTCATGCTTTGATAACTGTCATTCACCGCGTGCTCAAAGCCTTTGTCCAGAGAAGAGAGTGCGACTTAGGATGGCCTGTGACTGGCAGTCGAGAACTTGAGTGTCCAGGATAGGGCTGTCCCTGTTGCCTCCCCTGCCAGGGCAGTCCTGTGACTCCAGCCCAGTGACGTCGCCCTCCTCTGGCCCTCAGCTGTCGCCTCCCCACTATACTTTGCCCTTCACGCTTGACCCCAGTTTCTTTTCCCCAGGAGGAGGAGCCAGGCCTCACCATGGCTCTGCATTCCCTCACCCTAGCCCCACCCCATTCCTCGAGGTGTCCTCATCGCTCCGCCAGGCCCAGAATGTGGATGGATGGGGTGGAGAGTGGCTGAGCCCTCTCGCATCCAGTTTGCTCGGATCTCACTCCTACCAGGCTGACCCAATGCTGCCTTCTGCCCTTGGGCCCTGCTCTCAGGCAGCCAGGTCCAGGGTCACGTTCTCGCTCTGTCGAGGGATTGGGTTACAGCAGGGACCCAGGGATGGCCTTCGGGTGGCTCAGTCTAACTGCCAAGAGAAGGCGCCCTCCCAAGGCAGCCGGAGGCCGAGCCGGGGGGGGCCTGGCCCTTCCCACGCAGGAACAGGACCAGGTATGGAGTGGGCCTACGGCAGGGCTCCCAACCCGCCCAGGGTCTGTGGGCAGGTGTCAGCACTGCTGTGTGTGCTGGGGCAGTTTTCTGGGGCAAGAGTGAGTGGCAATTTGGGGCCCGCAGGGGGTCTCAGGACCTTACAGTGGCGTATGCAAGAGATGAGTGAGAGTTCGGCAGCAGGTGTCCGGAGAGACTTGATAGCAGGACTCCATGGCCCGAGGGAGTCTCGGGGGACACCAGAGCCCTGGCAGATCCCTCACCCGGCCCTCGTCATCCGCCTGCTTCTCAGCACGTCTGTGTGCCCATGCTGTGGTGGGCACCTGGCATCGAAATAGTGGTGAAGGATGTAATCTCCTCTAACGTGGCTTTTTTCAAGAAACAGGTTTGGGTGTCTGTTTGGGATGTCTGTCACCAAGATGTCTTTTGGCACCGAGACTGTGGAGTTGGTGCCTCAACTCAAAAGAAAGTCTGAAACCTTAATCTTTTATTAGTCATTGTTTGGGTTTTTTTAAATTCATTAGCGTCCATATTTAGGTTTCATTTTTGTTTATCTCATTAAGCAAGCATCCAGTCTGAACCACAGTAGACTGACTGACTTGACTTTTGCTTTTCAGTTTGAAAACTCCTTGCATTTTTTCCCCCTAACTCCATTTTTGTTGGTTTGTTAAAAAGGTTTGTCCAGAGGGGTTGCGTTTATCCGGTTTGACAAACGGTCGGAAGCGGAAGAGGCAATTACCAGTTTCAATGGTCATAAACCCCCAGGTTCCTCCGAGCCCATTACAGTGAAGTTTGCCGCCAACCCCAACCAGAACAAAAACGTGGCGCTGCTCTCCCAGCTCTACCACTCGCCGGCCAGACGGTTCGGAGGCCCCGTCCATCACCAGGCGCAGAGATTCAGGTGGGTCAGGTGGCGGCACGCTCCCCTGTCCAGCCGTTCCCAGCGGACCGGCTCTGCTCCTTAGGGCGGTCCCAGCCCGGCTGGCTGGGTGACCATGTGCGATGGGGACCGCTGGGCATGCCAGGCCCATCGCGTCAGAAAGCCATGTTCAGAATCATTTCCACCTGCATCCAGAAGGTGTCTGTGTGACAGCTGTTTGTTTCCACGGGCATGTAGTTTTTAATTGCCATCAAAAAGTGGGTGCCAGCTCCAACCAGGCCCCAGGGAGGGCGTGCCTAGCGCTCCGGTGTCCAGTTTCTAGTGACACCACAGTGGAGCCGTGAGTTTGAAAGATGGTTCTATGTGACAGCGAGAGCTGTCCTGCCAGAGTGTTTGAACAGGCGGGCCCAAGGCAGACCTTTCCCGTCACCTGGCTTGTGGAGTCGTGTTGGGATCTGAATATTACACACCTTCTGTTTAGAAGCCCTGTCCTAGAGGTGAACAGTCTTCCCAGAGTCCTGAGTCTTTCCCTATTGAAAGTGATTCTGGTTGCCAGGATCTAGTAGAACAGAGACACTGACAGTCAGTAACCTGGACTCCAGGATCCCGGGTGAACCACCTCTCGAAGAGCGGAGACCCCAATTTCGGGGCCGTTTTGTTTTGTTTCTGTCAAAACTTCAAGAAGTGGCCTGAGGGCTTATCTCGGGTGTGTTAAGGATTTTTCTCCGCACCTTTTCAGGTGTCCCATCTTTGTTTTAAGCAGTGGGGGTGGGTAAAACCCTGCCCATTTCCACAGATGCCGATTTGCGAGCTGTTATTTTCCCAGGCCAGCGATCCAGAGTTCTCAGCCCGGCCCAGCTTCCAAAGCTGGCCTTCCTTCCCTGGTGTTTCTAATTTAAAGACACAGGCGGGGGAAGGGCTTTGCACAGAAGCGAGCTAAATCCGCTTTTGAAAATCAGGTGACGCCGTGGGCATCACCACCGACCAGGCGGGATGTGTGGACGGCAGCGTTCAGTGAGTTCCCCAGGAACTCTGGAAAACCAGGGAAGCTTGGAGGAGGAGAAGACACAGTAACATGGAGTGGGGAACAAAGGGAGACAAGCAGGAGCAAGTGCTGGTCAGGCAGGAAAGGGATCGAGATGGCCAGAGGGACACAGTGAGGAGAGGTGGGAGGAAGAAGGGGAGGGAGGGCAAAGCCACCACCAGAGGCAGAGAGAGGAGAAGAAGAGACACCCAGGAGAGGAGTTTGCAGTCAGTTCTTATCACGTCGGAAAAAGGCCCAAATAAAGGAAGAGTCAGTTCTCCTTTTGTACCATCAGAGAAAAGGAAGGGTGGGTTTCACGACAGTCACGATGAAGGAAGTCAGCTCCAGTTAGAGGGGAAAGGCCAGCCAACAGTGGTTAATGAGGATGAGTCATGTCAATGAAGACAGTACCGTGTCCCCGCAGGTTCTTTTCAGCATAGTCGCTCTATAAAGACTTCACTGTAATAGCTCGGGTCTGCATTCGATATCCTACGAAACATGGAGGGAAGGAGGTCTTTCTCCAAGTTGGAGCCTCTTTCCATTCTCATTGAGAACCAGCTTGGCTTAATGTCACACAGGTGCTCGGGTTCCCTTTCCCACCCGCATTTTGGTGGTGCTGTGGTCTCACAGTCGTCCAGACAGACTCAGTACCACTGACAAGCCACCTGAGTCGTTTAACCAACTCAGACATCCCGGCTGGGGCTGTTTAAAAGTATTCTCGAAGATTCAAAACCATGGCCAATAATGTGTCTTGATTCTTCCATAACTGCATGAAAAATAGCCCTTGGATCCGTGGGCTGCAACCTGGGGCTGATCACTCTTCTCTCACATCTGTGAAGAGAGTGAATCTAATTTTTTTTTTTTTGAGGAAGATTAGCCCTGAGCTAACTATTGCCAATCCTCCTCTTTTCGCTGAGGAAGACTGGCCCTGAGCTAACATCCGTGCCCATCTTTCTCTACTTTATATGTGGGATGCCTGCCACAGCATGGCTTGCCAAGCGGTGCCATGTCAACACCCGGGATCCAAACTGGTGAACCCTGGGCCGCCAAAGCGGAACATGCGCACTTAACCGCTGTGCCACTGGGCCGGCCCCTGAGAGTGAATCTGTTGAATGGTGCTAGAAGGCACCCACTTACCCCAATCAGCCCCACAGCTCGAAGCCCGATTTTATTTTGGAGCAGGTGGTATTTCTCTGATTGCATTGTGTGGCTTCACAGATGCTGTGTCGTGCTCAGATATTCTTAAATTGACCCGAAGACTGTTACTTTTTAATTTGTGAAATATCTAGAGGGTCACGTGGCTTCAGAAACAATTTTGTCACCTCCCTTACTCCTTATTGCAACGGCCGCACAGTTGTAGAAGGCTTATTTGTGATGTCACTGAAAGTGTCACTTTGGAAAGGGTCCCACATGTTTAGTAAAGCTGGGTGAACTTGTAGTTCCCAGCCCTCAGTTCTGCCCCTGGCCCTTCTGGGATGTTCTGAGCCAGCAACAGAAGGTTGCCCGGAACTGTGAGAGGGAATTCCCTTGCACCCTGCAGTGGCCCTCCCCAGGGGTGTATGGCAACCAGACACTGCTGAACCCTCAAAGAGGGAGGGTCGTCACGAGGGGAACGTGCAGAATTGGAGGAAAGAAAAGAAAAAATCTAGTCCCCCCCACACATACGCACATACACAGACATAGGGTATGAGCAGTTTCCTCCAGGAAGATCTGAGGATGTCACAGCAGCTAGGAGGATGCGGAGAAGCTTCCATCATTTAAAATGTGGGGGGCACGGAATGGCTAAACAGGGCCCTCCCCACCTCTGTGGTGGCAGGGGTGGAGGGAGTGGCTGGTCGGAGGCCACTAACAGGCCGCTGCTCCAAGAGAAGGCTCTCGACCCTGCAGGGAGCCCACCCCTCCCCCCGCCACCATATTGAAGTCCTCTTGGTTTGTGACTGGTGGGGGTGCCAGGCCCGAGCACCTCACACCGGGCTGTGTAGAGGCCAGGGCCCGAGCCGTCCCCCGCCCGCTCCCCCGCGGTGGCGTGCTGGCCGGCACTGACCTTGACCTGAATGCTGTGCTCTCTGTTTGCTAGGTTCTCCCCTATGGGTGTAGATCACATGAGCGGGCTTTCTGGGGTCAATGTCCCAGGCAACGCTTCCTCGGGCTGGTGCATCTTCATCTACAACCTCGGCCAGGATGCCGATGAGGGGATCCTTTGGCAGATGTTCGGCCCCTTTGGCGCCGTCACTAACGTGAAAGTGATTCGCGACTTCAACACCAACAAGTGCAAAGGCTTTGGCTTTGTGACCATGACAAACTATGAAGAAGCCGCGATGGCCATAGCAAGTCTGAACGGCTACCGCCTGGGGGACAAAATCTTACAGGTTTCCTTCAAAACCAACAAGTCCCACAAATAACTCGCTCATGCTTTTTTTTGTACGGAGTAGCTAATTAAGAGTGAAGAAGTTGAACCTTTTTTGTTAGTGTACAACTCATTTTGCGCCAATTCTCACAAGTGTTTGTCTTAGTCTAAATGAGAAGTGAAAAGGTTTTTATACTCTGGGATGCAACCGACATGTTCAAATGTTTGAAATCCCACCATGTTAGACCAATTTTAAGTTTCTTAAGTTATTTCCTTTAAAATATATATTAAACAGAAATCTAAGTAGACTGTTGACTAGCCAGTCCCTCGGGATGGTGGTGAAACTGAAGCATGCTTTAACTTCTGAGACTGTCTAACACCCGTTTCATTCGCTCTCGCCACAAACTGGACACAAAAAACCAAACGAAATGATCTTTTAGTTCTAGTTTGAGTTTTGAGACTAAAGCCGTTAGACAGATGCTGGGTGTGCGTTCCACCGCTTCACCATTTTAAGCGATTTCTGCTTTGGTTGACAGGAAATGGCTCTCCCAAGCAGGTTCCATTGCCACCTCCTGCCCACTCAGCCCCCCGGGCTCTGCCCAGTGGTCCTGGCAGCGGCAGCGGGCCCGACCGACGTGGGCCACCACCGGGGAGGGGGCCCACACGCCGGGCTGGGCCGGGCCCTCCAGAGAAGGACACGAACGTATTTTGTAAGCCCAGGCGCCAATGGGAATGGACCAAAGAGTTTCAGGGAAACTCCAGTATATTCCAGAGTCAGATCTAAGCCGCAGGCACGCCTGAAGACGGGTTGCCACTGTGCCACCCGAATTCCTGTCCACACACTGCATGCACGGTGCCACACACATCAGATAACTGTGGTTCACGATCCTCTCTCCAGTTTCCCAGAGCATCGAACACGGCTCGAATGCGTTCAGATCGCTCTATTTTTTAAGAACCCGGAAACATTTGAGCATTGTATCTCTCGCATCCCTTCTCGTGAGCGCTAGACCTTTTTCTACTTTAGCCAGACTCTGTTTGGAATCTCCGCTTTCGTATGAACACTCAGCAGAAAAGTACTTACTTCTTGCCAGTATCTATTAACTAAAAAGCCTTTGATTTGTAGTTTTAAAGATTAACCCTGCAAGTTCTCTTCATAACTGCCTTGACATTTGGGGTTGTTCTGTTCTGTTAATTTTCTTTTGCTTTTTTGTGTTTTTTGTTTGTTTTTACTCTTGCATTTAAGACCATTAAATTTGATTTTGTTTTGCTCAAATTTTGTTTTGTTTTTTATTTTACCTTTTCTTTCTTTTTGGCTAGGGAAGGTCCAGACAGCCCAGCATTCAGGGAGGGTTCATGAGATCTTAAGAAACAAAGCCTTACCTGGAGACAAAGCATTTACGAGTCTGTGGCTTGAGAACGTGTGGTCACAGATGGCGTTTTGTCAGACAGGGAGCCGGTAGGAAGAGGCGAAGAGAGAGGGCCTGAGGAGTAGGTCAGGCCAGGTGTCCTAATGTACAGAGAGGGTCCAGACCCGGACAGCCTAGTACCAGCAGTTTTTAACCTCGACGTGAGACTGAAAACGTGTAACCATAGGCTCTTTCTTGGTTATCGATATCATGGAATTGCGGTATTATTTATCTATCTATCTGTTTATCTATATCTATTTATTTATTTATTTAAATGGAAAAAAAAGTGGGCCCTGGGCGCAGCCTTCTCCAGAGCAGGTCAGTGTTCTGAGAAGCCCTTGGACGGTTCGAGGCTGCCCGTCCCCACCCCGTGTCTCTCGTGCTTCGTGGAGGGACTGCCAGCTGCTTGCATGAGCCCCCCAAATTTAAGAGGCTGCCGTGCTCTTTTCCCACTAAAGGCCAGGTTCGTACCTGGAGGCCTGGTCTCCTCAGTTGGCCAAGTGCCCCGGAGGACCTCTGCCCTCCCGCAGAAGTTTCCAGATCCTAAGTCAAAGCCAGCTTACGTGCCTCCTCCTGGAACCCAGAGCCAAGGCCTGTTTGCCTGGATCCGACACCAAGGGGGTCCCCACTCTGTCCGCCCCAGAGCGCTGTTACCCCGGGACCAGGGTGTTTTCCTGAGAGAACACGCTTTTGGGTTGCGCTCGCCTCGGGCCAACGTCTCCATGAAGATGAGGTTCCCAATCCTGAAGGCGACCTTTAAGTCTCCTCGTTGACCCACAGCCCTGCCAGCCCCCGCTAGTGTTCGGTTTCTTAACGAGAAATCTGTCGGAAACGTAAGCTGTGAAGTGCGGTGGGCCTGCCGCCAGCGCTGGGGCTGCCTCCCTCCCTGCCTTTTGTCTGAACCATATTGATTATTCTGCTGCTGGCGCAGGCGAGAAGGAGACATGAAGTGTATATGAACCTGTGGACGTTGCCTGAAGTTTCTCAGTTCGGTAAAATTCTCTTTTTACGTGGTCTCCACTCTTTGAGCAGCCTTCTAGCTAAAAACCCCGACGCGTTTCTCTGGGAGTTTTAATTAGCCGAACTGTGTGGAAGGATTCCGCTTTTGACCTGTTACTCCCGCTAGGCAATGTCACTCCCATCGGGGTACCAGATGCTGGCCCTGTGTCCAGAAAGCTCCTGACATCTTCTCTGGGCTTGTTTGCAAAAGGAAGACCCCATTTTTTTCTAGTCACAATCCAAAAGAAACTTCTTAAAAGTCTTTTGCATCTATCAGTCGTATCTGTATTTCGCAAAATGAGTGCTGTCCTTTTAGTTGGGGGTTTTGATGAAAATGAATGAAGAGTAGATAATGTTGATTTGTCAGAAGTTTGATTTGGTACATAAATGCCAAAGAGGCTTTGATCGAGTTCTCTTTTGACCTGTGTCGCTTCCCCTGGGAGCTGCTCGCTGAGCCACTCCGCATCTGTGAACCTGGTTCCAGTTGACTTAGCCCTTCTCCTCCCCTTGGCTCTGCCTTCCTTAGCTTTTCTGGGCAACATGCCACGCTGAGGTTCTCTGCGCTGGCTGTGCCTCTAGTCACACGGCCACCATCTCGCCAGAATAGCTGAAAGCTGGGCTCTCTCAGCCCGTGGGCAGATGGCGCTGGGTGCGTTCTGCCTTCTTTCTTCCCCGAAGGTGAGTCGTTCCCTGGCCAAGGGCAGCTGCCTTAACCTTTGAGAGTCTGCACTTGGTGTTGGTGCTGGACGGCCAGCATCCGGGGTCTGCAGGGCGGTCCCTGCTGGACCAGACAAGTAGGCGAATCCGAAGACTGTTATTGGCAATAACTTATCCTGGTTTTGCCTCCAAACGAGGGCCGTTTGTGTCTAAGTTGTCGCAAAGACGTGACTTACCCCAGTCCGCTGTCGACCTTGAAAATCAGAGTTGGCATCACCCCGCTGTTCCATTTCACATGGGATTCAGCCTGAGTTTATTTCTCTGTGCTTTCTGCAGCCCTCCTGGTTACATAGGAGACGCTAAGAATGAGCTGCCGAGGGCCTCTGTTCCCCATCCCCCAGCCCCACCCTCCCCCCGAAATTCTTCCATCTTCCCAGGACTTAAGGCACCTTTTGGGACCTGAGGCAGCCCCGCTGTTCATCAGCTTCCCAGGTCCGGGTCCCAGCTGAAGTCACAGTGCTTTCTGGCGCGTGGCAGGGATAACAGACACTTCCTTACAGTGGCGGCGGAACTTGAATCCCAGACCTCAGGCGAGGGCCACATTTCCAGCCTTTCTCATTCGCCTCTGACTTCTGATGACTGTATCCTCTATTTTCCCACAGCCTTTTCATGACATAGTTCAGTTTTCCGCTTGGTCATTTTTTTAAAAATAAATTACTTGTAAGTCACCGCAAAGACCTAAGTGAGGGGGACCGATGGTTTGAGCAGTGACATTTCCTTCCACCAGAAGGGAAGGCCTGTCCGTCGGGGGGGCCACCTCTTTACCGCGTGATGTTCCGTTTACAGTGACTTGCTCTGGGGGGCCGCTTCACCAGCCGGTTCCCGTGTTGTACGATAGATGGTAGACGTTTTGTATATTAGTGTGTTTTAAGTTATTGATTTGTTTTATATGAAATAATTTATTTTTCAGGTACCATTTTTCATTTTAACTTTGTTTTTACATGGGTTTGTTTTCAATAAAGTATGACACTGCTGTCCAAAAGTCACCAATAAAATGAATCTCATTGTGTTCTTTGGAGGATGTTTATGTAACTAGCTTTTTTTTTTTTAATGATTTTCAGGAAAAAAAAAAGCCCTTCTCAGTTTTCCATCCCCCCATTTGCCTTTTTATCCTTGTGAATAAATGTTCTTTAGTGTTTTAGGAGGAAAAAGCAAACCTAGATTTTGATAATCCAGAAGATTTCAGATTAATAAAGAAGCTTTGAAAGAAGACCATTTTTCAAAATTTTAGTGAAGTGTGAATATTTTTTGTCAATGGCTTTCTCAAAGAGAATGAAACTTTTGCACCATTTTCAGAGTTTTTATAGAGATGCCAAATTGATATATTTACATGTAATGGAAACATGAAAAAGTTTTATTAAACAATTGTTCATAGCTGTGTAGACATTTTAATTCAGTTTCCAAACCTCTCAAAAGCGTATTTTTGGAGTATGGAGTGCTGACGGTTTGGGGTGTCGCTTACGATTCCAAACGACTCGATTGTCCGAATCCTGACTTCTTTCCACAGGTATCAGGTTTGTGTTAAACACTGTATGTTCACTGTGATTGGAACTGTGTGCTATTTTGGTAATAAATGAAGTGGGATCATTGAGCTGTGGTGGTGTGGGGGTGATGGTGTGTGCCTTACGCGCAGCCCACGCTGAGGAAAGCGCGGCTCCCTTCTCCCCAGGTGAGCATGGGCCGCCCTCCGCCAAGCTGTCCCCTGCGTGCCAGGCCACGGTCTTGACCCACGCGGGGAGAGAGGGAGCCCCGGACAGCCCAGCCCAGAGTATAGGGGGGAAGACACCGGGACACGCTTCCCCGCGGCCCTCTGCCCCTGCCCAGATGTTGCCCGTTCCCTGGATGCACTCATGAGCCAGCCCCTCCCCTTGGAGACCCAGAGCCCCCCTGCTTCTCCAAGTTCAAAGGTTTGTGGGCCTCGTGTGTTGTCCCTGCTTGTTGCCTGTCCATCTGCTCCCCACACCTGAGCCCTGTGGCCGTTCCGAGGGTCTTCTGACACTAATCTCCTTTGGGGATGGGAAAGCGAGTTCTCAGTCACCTGGAGGCAGGTTGGAGCGCACAGGTCTGAGTGTCAGAGTCTTAGGTCTGAATCCCGGCTCTATCACTACCCAGTGTGAGATGCGGCCAAGCCACTGACTCTCCAAGCCTCAGAGTCCCCCTCTGGGAAATGGGGTCCCTGACACCCACCCCGTAGGATCCTCGTGTCAAGGAGAGCAGATCAGATAGGCCACTTGGCATTCCAGAAGCATCCAAGGAGCGAGATTGGGGTCCACAGAGAGAGCAGCCCCCGACGCTCCCTGCCCCTGGCGGGCTCAGCTGGGACCTGTGGATGGTTCCCTCCACCGGGCGCTTCCGTAGCCTCTTCTGAAGTCACCGGGTTTTCCTCCTTGTGTGTGGGGGTCTTGTAGTTCTGTGTTCATCTCCCTCTGTCCCAGATGTGGCTCAAGAGCCCACAACTTCCCCAGAGGCCTCAGCGTATCCAGCCCGTGTCCCTCGTAGAGAAGACGAAGAAGGGCCACACGCCAGCCGCAGGTGGCTCCAGGGGTGTCCCTCGGGTGCTCAGACCTGGGGTCCCACGCAGGGCCTCCAGCAAGGGCTCCTGGAGCCCGGGCAGTCCCAGGCACCGTCTGCACCTGTGCCGGAGGAGAGGGGCCCTGGGTGTCAGCCCTTCCCGTGCATCGGAGAGCAGGGCTTCTCGGAGCAGACCGGAGTGTGCATCCCCCTCCCTGGGGCCTTCTGAAAAAGCAGGGTGGTCTCCGGCAGGTCTGGGTGAGCCCAAGAGTCCAGGGACCTACTTTGAAAAGCAAGAGGTTTAAGAGGGTGCTGTAAGCGGGGGTGTGCTTAACAACGCCTTACCTTTGCTTGACCTCAATAATTTCTTAGCTCAACTTAAAAAGATTTCTGGAAGAGAAAGAGAAAAATCATGGACAGCAGTGTTGTCCTGGAGAGCCACAGGTTGCATTTAGTTAAGAAGAACCGAGCTGTGACATGAGCGTGTTTTTTCCTGGGGACTGGGGAGCACGCTGACTGACCCCTTACCCTCTGCCCCTGGCCTGGAGCCCCCTCGGAGCAGGACAGACGGTGGTGGCGTGCGGCTGCGAGCCTCTGGCAGCCCCGGGCTTTCTGTCCCACCAGCTCTGTGAAGCCCTCGGAAACCCACCAGCAAAACCGAAGCTGGCGGGGAGCCTTGATCCCGAGTTAACAGCTTGCTTTCCCCCAGCACCCAGCTGGGTGTCCAAGAGAAGAGACCAAAGACCCCCGCGTGGGTGTGCTGAGGGCTGGGGCATGTGGGGCCGCAGGGGAGGGCCTCGGGCCAGCAGCCTCTGAGCGGGAGTCAGCTAACCAGGGGCTCCCGAAGTCGCTAGAAAGTACTGGTGGGAAATGCCAGCTCCCATCCCTTATTAGCCGTGCTGTTTGCTTTACAGAGCACTTCGCGTTCTGCTAGCCCTGTAAGGAAGGTGTCACTGTTATTGTCCTTGTCCATGTACCCATTTTACAGATGATACAACAGAAGCTTAGCCAGTTGGAAAACGGGTGCCATTCAGTGCTGGTGATTTTTTTTTTCTTTACCATTTTGGTATAGAGCGTCCTAGGTTTGGGCTGCCGCTTAGTTTTGTGCTTCTGAACTGTCCATTTTGGGGTTCCGTCGGGGATGGGAATTTGGAGGTACAGAGGAGGCACGATGCTTCCTCGAGGTGGGGAGCTCTGCCTGCAGAAGCACACAGGGGTGGGGAGGCACTCAGGTGCCCGTGGGCACAGTCCAGGGGGCCAGGACCCAACCCCAGGTTCTCTGGGGATGGTTCAGCCACCCAGAGCAAGGGAGCAAGGGAATCCCTCTCGAGCCCCCGCAGAGGGAGCAGACAGCCAGCTCCCTCCCTCTGGGACCTCCTGGGACAGTGTCCCCCAAGAGCCTGAGGGCTCCCCGTAACCTGCCACCAGAACTGGGACGGAATTTGTAGGCCTCGTGTCCTAAAAAGTATTGAGAACTTGAAGACGGCGACAGCAGAGCATTAGACCCAGCTCGGGGCCCCGTGTGACTGCACGGTCGCACGCCCACCGCGCCAGCCCTGCCTGCCACCCACCCCTGGTCGGGAGTGTTCAGGTTGCCTTTGGGCTTCTCGAAGACTCTGGAATTTCACACTCTGCCTTCCCCCTTCACTCCAAGGGCTGCATTCTGTCTGATGGATTTTCCCCAGTTGAAGGAGCTGGTGAGGGGCCCGGAGAGTCTGAAGGTGGCAGCATCTGGGTCCTGGGGCGCGAGGGCTGGGGTCGCAGAGGAAACCGAGGCTCAGAGAGCAGAGCCGCTGCTCGGGCATGGAGGGACCAGGGCTCGGGACGGGCTGCTGAAGGGTCCTTTCCAGTTGGAGGGACCCAGGGCAAAAGGTGGGGGTGGGCACAGCGCTGAGGCATTGGGAGGGGAGCCAGTGTGGTGTCGCAGGCGCAAAGACCCCTCTCTCTGTCAGTCAAGCCGCACGGGAGGGCTTGTGGCACCACAGTGCAAACCACGCACCCCCGACCCATGCCAAATGGCCAGCCACTGCGGGGTGCAGACGGCCAGGGGGAGCGAGGCCCCAGAATCAGTCTGTGCAGGGTCTGGAGCACCAGGGCCCCTCGGGGAGGACTCTGGATCCAGCATAGGGGGCTTGCTAAGCCAGCTCTCACCCACAGTGAGTGGAAGCTTTCTCCTTCATCCGTATAAATAAAATGGCCGCATCCCAGGCGGACAGCATGATCAGGATGGTCAGACCTGACATACAGAACATGTGACAACCAGAAAGTTCACACGGGGACCCCTCAGGGATCCGGAGCACTGCCTTGGGGCCACAGACTCCCCTGGGAGAGCCACACAGGCTGGAACGAGAATCTCAGGGCAGATGCTCTGAAAGCAGGTGTAGGTGAGCACACAGGCCTCTCTGGGGAAGGGACAGGGGTGTGTCTGTCTCTCGAAGGTTCATTAGTCTCCCCAGCAGGCTTGCCTGGGGAAGGCGGTGGAGGCCTCCAACGCCAAGGTCAGGCCAGCAGGCAAGGGGGACTGGTGCCCGTGTGTCTGGGATGCTGGGCCCTCGCCCGTGCTGTTCCCCGTGCTGGGAGTGGCTTTGCCCCCTTTATGGTCTCCTCAGCTTAAATTCCACCTCCTGGGCCACCATGTCTTATTGGTCCCATGCGCTGGGCCAGGACCTGTGCAGGGACAAGGCCACTAAAAGGGTTTTCGTGGGGCATCTGGCGGTGGTGTACGTCCTCTGACAGAGGAGGCTGCGGCTGATGAGCAATGGACCGCAGTGTGGCGTTTCAAGGAGAAAATAAAAAGTGAATAGATAAAGGGGATCTTAGAAAATGATACATCCAAGATGGAGATATCAAAATACTGCGTGGATAGCGAAGATGAAATAGGAGGAAGACGATTGATTGATTGTGGAGGCAGCCAGGGCCCAGACCCACAGAAAAAGAAAGATATAGACCTTAAATAGGCTTTCTGATTTTTATTTATTTTTTTGGTGAGGAAGATTGGCCCTGAGCTAACATCTGTCCCAATCGTCCTCTACTTTATATGTGGGACGCCACCACAGCATGGCTTGATAAGCGATGCTAGGTCTGCCCCCAGGACCCGAACCTGTGAACCCCGGGCCACCAAAGCAGAGCACGTGAACTTTACCACTACGCCACCGGGGCTGGCCCCTGGGTTTTTTTGTTTGTTTTTTTTTTTTTTTTGGTAATTTTTTTTCATCTTAAAACATTCCATTCATCTGCTTTTGTGACCGAAGAAAAAAAAGAAAATTTCAGTGTTTAGCAGGTTGTTTTTAAACCCTTTGCCTCAGGAAGATGCCATCTTAATCATTTTGAATTTAAAGAGAGGATGTGTGTGGACCCCCGCCCCTTCTCTCCTCTCTCTCCTTCCCGCCGTTCCAGGCCCTTTAAATTTCTCCGTGCCTGGCGCGGGTTAGATCCTTAAAAAGCCAGGCATCAGCCTGGAAGCAGTGGGCAGCACGTCGGGAGGATGGTGGAGGCTGGGGACAGAGGGAGGAGGAGGCCAAGGACATCCTAGCCGCCCCCAGCATCCTGCAGGCAGGCAGATGGATTCACACGGCCCTGGGGGCTCTGAGGCTGACAGCCCTAGTGACCCTGTGCCCGCCCCGTGTGACTCTCAGAGGAAGGGGTGGCATTCCTTGGCTTGTATGTGCATCTATCCAGCCATGCGGCCGTCTCCCCTCCGTGCATGTCTGTCTGGGTCCACATTTCTCCTTTTTATGACACTGGTCCTGTTGGATTGGGGCCCACCCTAACGACCTCCTCTCCATCACCTCTGTAAAGACCCCATTTGCAAATCAGGCCACACTCTGAGGTCCTGGGGTCTAGGACTCCAACGCCTCTTTCTTAGGGGACACAATTCAACCCATAAGAGGGTTTGTCGTTGGGTCTTGAGTTCTTCCCCAGAGCAGTGCATGGGGGGGTTCGTCGTTTGCCCCCCACGCCCGCCCCTGAGTTCCCCGGAGTGAGTTTCAGAGAGGAGGAGACAGAGCACGCTGTCACATGGCCTAGGAGGATTTCTCCTGCTGGATTTACTGGCCAGCAGGATGGGCTACATAATTTTGGGGGGCCGGTGCAGAATGCAAATGAGGGACCCCTTGTTCGAAAATTATTAAGAACTTCAGATGAACAAAATATATTATAGCCATACAATGGAATATTATTCAGCCCTGAAAAGGAAGGAGATCCTGACACCTGCTACAATGTGGATGAACCTTGAGGACGTGATGCTCAGTGACATGAGCCAGACACAGAAGGACAAACACTGTGTGATCCCACTCACAGGAGGTCCCCAGAGGAGTCACATCCACAGAGACAGGAAGTAGATGGTGGTGCCAGGGGCTGGGGGAGGGGTGGGGAGTCAGTGTTTCATGGGGACAGAGTCTCAGTTTGGGACGATAAAAAAGCTCCGGAGATGGATGATGGGGATGGTTGCACAACAATGTGAATGTGCTTAATGCCACTGAACTGTGCACTTAAAAATTATTACAATGGGGGCCAGCCCAGTGGCGCAGTGGTTAAGTGCACATGTTCAGCTTCAGCAGCCCAGGGTTCACCAGTTCAGATCCCGGGTGTGGACGTGGCACCGCTTGGCAAGCCATGCTGTGGCAGGCATCCCACATATAAAGCAGAGGAAGATGGGCACGGATGTTAGCTCAGGGCCAGTCTTCCTCAGTGAAAAGAGGAGGATTGGCGGCAGATGTTAGCTCAGGGCTAATCTTCCTCAAAAAAAAAAAAAATTAGAGGGCCGGGCCCGTGGCCGAGTGGTTAAGGTTACACGTGCTCTGCTTCAGCGACTGGGGTTCGTGGGTTCAGATCCTGGGTGCAAACCCACCCCACTTAGCCACGCTGTGGCAGCATCCTGCGTACAAAATAGAGGAAGATTGGCACAGATGTTAGCTCAGAGCTAATCTTCCTCAAGCAAAAAAAAAATTTCAGGACAGCAACAGCAGAGCATGAGACTGAGCATGGGGCCATGTGTGTCTTCATGGGTCACTTGCCCATGAGGCCGGCCCCCGGGGCCAGACACTGCCCTCCTTGGCTGCATCTCGCACCACCTGCTGCATGCAGCCGGCAGGCCTCCCTGGGCAGCCAAGACTCCCTCGCCCCCGGTGCCCAGGTGGGGAGAAACCTGCTCCCCACAGCTGGTGTTGACACAGCTGCACGGATCCGGTCCACAGTGTGTTTGCTGGCGGACGGTACTGGGTGCAAAGAGGAGCAAGGGCAGTGGCATGTGGTTCCAAGGGCAGAACTCTGGCCTCCACCCTCACCTGATCCAAGTGTCACAGTGGAGTGCTGCCCCTTCTGGGGTCCCAACCCAACCTGGGGACCTCTGCCGCCGTCAGCCCCGGCCCTGCGCCCCTGGAGGCAGGAAGCCCGCAGCCCAGCGCAGCTCCCTCGGCTAGAGAAGGAGCCGTTCCCTTTGGACGGTGTGTCTGGGTCTGCTCCCAGCTGGGATCCACTCTCTCATCACGTCGGAGGGTTTCTGGGTGGCTGTCTGTCTGTCTTCTCTGCCACCTGGGTACTCCCCGCCAGCAACCCCAGCCCCATACTCTCCCACATGCTCCCACCCTCAGGATGAAGTTGCTTCTTTCCCCATCGCACCCCCCATCACCGACCCCACGCCCCTCCACTCCCACGCTCCCACGGCTGATCCAGACTCCCCACTGGACTCCTGGCCCCGACAGAGGGCAGCCGGGCCTGGGCCTCTGCCCCCCAGTTCACTCAGCCTTGGTCTCTACCCTTCCAACCACTCTTTTTTTTTGTTAAAGGTTGGCACCTAATCTAGCAACTGTGGCCAATCTTCTTTTTTTTTCCTTCTTCTCCCCAAAGCCCCCTGGTACATAGTTATATATTCTACTTGTAGGTGCTTCTGGTTGTGCTATGTGGGACGCCACCTCAGTGTGGCCTGTTGAGCAATGCCATGTCCACGCCCAGGATCCGAACCGGCGAAACCCTGGACCACTGAAGCAGAGCGCACGAACTTAACCACTCAGCAACGGGGCCGGCCCCCCAACCATTCTTTTATTCAATCCACACATATTCACCACGTGAAACATTTTAGAGCAGTCAGTCCATTAACACATGAATGTAAGCAGATTGTGGTGTATCCATACAATGGAATATTATTCAGCCATCAAAAGGAACTGAGTCCTGATACATGCACGGAGGAACCTAGAAAATATGTTAAAGGAAAGAAGCCAGACACAAAACATCACATGTTGCAGGATTCGATTTATATGAAATGCCCAGAACAGGTAAATCCACAGAAAGTTAAGTTGTTGCCAGAGGCTGGAGGGGAAGGACTGGGTGCAACTGATCAATGAGCCCAGGGTCTCCTTTTGGGTTGATGAAAATGTTTTAGAACTAGATAGAAGTGGTGGTTACACAACAATGTGAATGCACGAAATACCACTGAGGGGCTGGCCCGGTGGCGCAGTGGTTAAGTGCACACGTTTCGTTTCGGCGGACCGAGGTTCGCCGGTTCGGATCCCAGGTGCGGACATGGCACTGCTTGGCAAGCCATGTTGTGGGAGGCGTCCCACATATAAAGTAGAGGAAAATGGGCACGGATGTTAGCTCAGAGCCAGTCTTCCTCAGCAAAAAGAGGAGGATTGGCAGCAGATGTTAGCTCAGGGCTAATCTTCCTCAAAAAAAAAAAATTAATCAAAATACCACTGATTCATTCACTTGAAAATGGTGAATTTTCTGTTATGTGAATTTCACCTCAATTGAAAAACAGAAATCCTCTTAGGACTTTCAGCTGCCGAGAGTTGGACACGTGCGATAGACCAGCTGACCTGATCGTGGGTGCTCAGCCCACAGGGGTGTCCCCCTCAGCACTTCAATGGGTCAGCTGGCACACTTCCAGCAGATATGAACTGAAGATCCGTGTGTTCGTTGCTAGCGTGGCTCAAACAATGGACATTTCTCATCTCGCAGCTCTGGAGTCTGGAAGTCCCGGAGGAAGGTCCCTGCAGGGTTGGCTCCTTCTGAGGGCGTGAGGGAGAATCTGTTCCATGTCTGTCCCCCAGCCTTTCGCGGTTGCTGGCCATCATTGGCGGTCCCTGGCTTCTCGTAGCCTCCCATGGATCTCTGCCTTCATCTTCACGTGGCATTCTCCCTGTGCGCCTCTGCGTCCAATTCCCCTTTTTATAAGGACACCAGTCACACTGGATTTGAGGCCACCCTGCTCCAGTGTGACCTCATCTTAACTCATTACATCTGCAATGACCCTACTTCCCAGGAAGGTCCCACTCTGAGGGGCTGCGGGTCAGGACTGCAAACATGTAATTTGTGGGGAACACCACTCCCCCCACAGCAGCCTCCTGTGTGCGAGTCCTGAGGGTCCAAAGATGAGCCCAAAGGGCAGTCCCTGTCCTCACTGAGCACACGCGACACTGGTCAAGCTCGACCCACAAGGCAGGCGCGGGATTCGAGCAGAACTGTTTAGAAAGGTGTGAAGCAGTTTGACGTTGTCGCGACATCCAAGGGCATACTCAGTGGACGCGGCCCCTCGCCCAGGGTCTAAACCAATTTTGGTGTCATCAGAGTCACTCAGCGTCCTCCCGGCTGCGTCCCTGCCACACACAGCGGAACCACAGCAGGTTGGAAATTTTGAAAGAGGCAAAGACGAAAGCTTGACCCTTCACGACGGATCGTTAGAGGGGCGCTGGCCTCGTGGGAAAGACACGAGAAACAACCAAACGTGCGAAGACCCGCCAGCGAGGTCGACGCCCGTGAAGAACGGGGAGCCACGAGAAGGCACAGCAGACGGGCCGAGTCTGGATGGATGCGGTCAAGGGACATCGGGGATTTCGTGGCATGAGGAGGGACGAGGAGTGAGAAGCCACTGGCAGAGCAGGACGGGAGGAGCTGAGGGCAGGGGGGCAGGGCTCCTGGGGCGGCTCCATCGGCAGATGTGGCTGAATGTGCCAGAAGCCTAAGGAAGACAGAGCTCCCGCAGTGCTGGTATGGTCATCCAGGCCCCCAAGCTTGGTCCTAACAATGCCCTCCACCCTTCCATTCCAGAGAAGGCTCAAAGGTGGGGGGCGTGGGAGGGAGAGAGGGGGCCTGGCATTGAGGACGCAACCTCCCACTTCATCCGTGTCTTGGAATCGGCCGTTTCCCGATGGGAGGGTGACTCCCAGCCCCCGGTCCTGCTCCAGCCTTGCCGTCTCTGCCCTTTGGCCACACCACTCCTTTTCCTTGCGTATTAGCCGTGTCCTTTATTGTCTGTCTCCTGATGCTTTGACATCCGGGGACCTTGCTGATCTGGCAGAGCGACCCTCCCAGAACTGGCTAATTTCTAGAGACAGCGGTTTGCCAAAAAGTGTGCCTTTCATGGGCAAACCAACCAATCCAGAGCCCACACCCCAAGGCACTCCTTTATGGGACTCTCACACTCAGGGCTGCCCTCCCATGCCCTGATCACCCAGGGCCAGGTGCCAGACAACCAGGGACAGAGTCCACACCCCAGAGCCACTGGGATCGTTCAGACTAGCCCATCCCAAGCCTGCTTACCCTGCCTCGCCTGTTCCTTCCTACGAAAACCACAGAAAAGTCCCCTGCCCACCTCCCCCCTCCCTCTGCCCCCTGACCCACCCTGGTGCTTCCCCGTGTGGCCCTGCCTGGTGTGTGTGCCCCCACTTCTTGGGATCTGTGAGTAACAAAGTGTCTTTTCAATGGCCATGGTCTCCTGATCTGTTGTCCTCATCATAACCAAATAATAATAAACCGACGTTTTAAAACCCCTTGGAACGTGCTTCCCTTCCCCACCCCCAGGGACAGGGCAGCTCGAGAAGATGCTCCCGTCACCCTGCTCCAAATGCAGAGCACAACGCAGCTGGGCCAGCCACACCCGGGGCCTAGTATGCCCAGTTTACAGGTCTGCAGCCTGGGGCACCCAGAGGTGAAATGCTTTGCCCAGGGTCATAGGGCCCATCTGGCCCCTGGGTCTTTTTTTTATTATTATAATCACACTTATTAATTTTTTATTGTGGTAAGACATAAAATTTGTCACTTTAACCATTTTGTGTGTGTCTGAGGAAGATTAGCCCTGAGCTAACATCTGTGGCCAATCCTCCTCTTTTTGCTGAGGAAGACTGGCCCTGAGCTCACATCCGTGCCCATCTTCCTCCACTTTATAAGTGGGACGCCTACCACAGCATGGCGTGCCGAGTGGTGCCATGTCTGTACCCGGGATCCGAACCGGCGATCCCCAGGCCGCCAAAGCAGAACATGCGAACTTAACCGCTGAGCCACAAGGATAGCCCCCGCCATGTTTATTTTTAATAGTCGTGTTCAAAACCTACAAGGTGCAGAGACCCTTGAATGAAACACCCCCCCGTCTCAGGTTTCCCAGCCACCCAGCTCTCCTTCCTCGAGCTGCCTGTGGGCGTCCCTTCAGAGTCCTCTGTGCACATTCAAGAAAACCTGTGGATCTGTGTATCATAAGGTATTTTCAGCAGCGGGGGCGAGGCCGTCACATCTGTGTGTGAAGCCCACTCACACGCTGGGAGGGGAATGGCCCTCTGCGTGTGGGGCTCCATGCGTTTCAGAAACTGTTGGCTTATTTCACTTAGCAAATGTTTTCAGGATCATCCATGTTGCAGAACTTCACTCTTCCGGGGGCCGGCCCAATGGCATAGTGGTTAAGTTCACACACTTTGCTTCAGAAGCCTGGGGTTTGTGGGTTCGGATCCCACGCACCACTTGTCAAGCCGTGCTGTGGCAGCATCCCACTTACAAAATAGAGGAAGATGGGCACAGATGTTAGCTCAGGGCCAGTCTTCCTCACCAAAGACAAAAACAAAAAAACAGAATCTCCTTCTTTGTTATGGCTGAATAAATATTCTGTTGTATGGATGGACCACATTTTGTTTATCCATTCATCTGTTGATGGACACTTGGGTTGCTTCCACCTTTCGGATATTGTGAATCACGCGGCTATGAACGTGGGTGTGCAGACATCTCTTCCGTCCCACTGTTTGTTCTCTCTTCTCCCCGCCCCATCTTCCCTTTCTGAAAAGCTCATGGTAACAGACAGGGGGTTGATAATTGCACCCAAGACTGAAGAGACGGACCCTAGCTTGATAAGGCCCAAGAAATAAGCTAAAAACACACCCCATTGTGCCTTTCATGGGCCCCAGGCTTTGCCTTCATGGGTCTCATCCTCCATATAAAAAACAAATTAGAGAGCCGGCCCAGTGGCACAGCAGTTAAGTGCGCACATTCTGCTTCGGCGGCCCAGGGTTCACCGGTTTGGATCCCGGGTGCGGACACGGCACCGCTTGGCAAGCCATGCTGTGGCAGGCGTCCCACATATAAAGTGGAGGAAGATGGGCATGGATGTTAGCTCAGGGCCAGTCTTCCTCAGCAAAAAGAGGAGGATTGGCAGCAGTTAGCTCAGGGCTGATCTTTCTCAAAAAAAAAAAAAAAAAAATTAGAGGGCCGGGCCCGTGGCTGAGTGGTTAAGTTTGTGCCCCACACTGGCGGCCCCGTTCCCTCCACTGAAACATTCCGGCGTCACCCCCACGCACTGAAACATTCCAACGTCACCCCCGGCTTGTGTCATCCCTTCCTGAAGCAAACATTCAAGAGTCTAGCTGCCCTTACAGCTTCTGGAAAACACCTCCGATTTCGCCCGTCATAGCATTTGAGTTCCTTAGCTTCTGGAGTCCTGTGCTGCCTTGCCTAGAAAGTGGGGACTAATGCCACCAGCTTCAGCTTCACTGGTTCAGATCCTGGATGTGGACCTAGCACCGCTCGTCAGGCCATGCTGAGCAGCGTCCCACATGGCAGAGCCAGAAGGACCTACAACTAGAATATACAGCTATGTGCTGGGGGGCTTTGGGGAGAAGAAGAAAAAAAAAAGGTTGGCAACAGAGGTTAGCTCAGGGCCCATCTTTTGAAGAAAAACAAATTAAAAATGATATTGTACAACTGCGTTGGCGTAAAGATGAATATAATCCAGCTGGATGATGGGGTTTTTTCCATCTAATTTTAAAAGAAATGGAAACGTTTGCAAGGGCCCCCGAAGTCAGCCCTGCTGACTGCTGAGAGGCCCAGCCTGGTCTTGCAAAGCCTTGATTTCCTTCGAGGGGCTGCATTGGTGCTTACTGACTATTCCACTCGGGTCCCACCTGGGTTCCGATGAGCGCGAATAAGCTTGAGAAGAGAGATGAGGTCCCAAAGTGGGAGCGGGTCCCACTGGCTAGGAGAAGGAGGCCCCCAGGGAGTGGGGGACAGAGGACCAGCAGAGAAGCTGGAAGCCCCTCCTGATCGCCACCTGCTGTGGGCCCTGCGCGGTGGGCAACTGCTCTGTGCTCCTGGAGGCCGAAAGCCGGGTGGTTCAAGGATGGGCTGTGCCGCCGCCCTGCCCCATGACAAGCAGATTTCCACATGACGCAGTCGCTGAGTCCTGGCCACTCGGCCCCCCGGCTTCCCAGTGGGCCCACCTGCCAAGTCCCCTAGTTCAGGACGCTGTGGTCTCTCTCCTAACGCCCAGAGTGGCCCCTCACTGCTGCAAAACAGAATTGTCTGTAAGGCTTCAACAACACCCCTCACGCCCCGTTTCAAGGTCTCCAACAGCTCCCGGCTTGTGCGACCCCCAAGGTCTGGTCCCCACCCAAGCATTTCCACAGGCCGTTCCCTCGCCCTGAAACATTCCGGCGGCACCCCCGGCTTGTGTCATCCCTTCCTGAGGCAGGCTTCCAAGAGTCTAGCTGCCCTTACAGCTTCTGGAAAACACCTCCGATTTCGCCCGTCATAGCATTTGAGTTCCTTAGCTTCTGGAGTCCTTTGCTTCCTTGCCCAGAAAATAGGGACTAATACCACCAGCTTCACAGATTTTTTTTTTATTTTTTATCTTTTGAGGAAGATTAGCCTAAAGCTAACATTTGCTGCCAATCCTCCTCTTTTTTTTTTTTTTTTTTTTGCTGAGGAAGACTGGCCCTGAGCTAACACTCATGCCCATCTTCCTCTACTTTATATGTGGGACACCTGCCACAGCATGGCTTGATGAGTGGTGTGTAGGTCCGCACCTGGGATCTGAACCAGCGAACCCTGGGCCACCAAATCAGAATGTGTGAACTTAACCGCTGAGCCACTGGGCCGGCCCCCAGCTTCACAGATTTTAAGAAACATTCAAGGCCTGCCATATGCCCAGCCTTTCTGCCAGGTGGCCCTGCCCACACATGGCCAACAGGCCAGAGGTCTGTGCTGTGGCCGGGACACAGGTCCTGCCCTGGCCGGGTCAGCCAGATTCTCTTTTCAGCACTGGTCGCATGGCTGTGGGCAACTTCCTTCCCCTCTACAAGCTTTGGGCACCTGTCTGTGTGAGAGGGCTAATGATAGCATCCGCCCCAGAGGCTTGTGGGATGGCGCTAAATAAGACACCGCTCCCCAGAGCCGAGCCCACTGTCTGGAAGAGAGGAGGTGCGCCACCGGTGCCAGCAGCTATTAATATCCCTCGAGAGAGAGAACAGGAGATGGAGGAGAGTCAGCCAGGGAGAGGAGGCAGCGGAGTGGGCAGGAAGCCACACAGAAGGCCGACAGATGGCGGAGGCCTGTGGGCAGCCGAAACTGGGCGTGGGCCGGGGCTCCAAGCCCGAGGGATGAGGCAGAGGGTCTGCTGTGTGACTCTGCAGGGGCTGCCCCCACAAAGTCCCACAGACTGGGTCGCTTACACAATAATGGCTCCGGAGGCTGGACATCCACGATCGAGGTGTCGGCAGGGTCGGTGTCTCCTGAGGCCTCTCTCCTTGGTGTGTAGCCGGCCATCTCCTTCCTGTGTCCACACATGGGCTTTCCTCCGAGCGTGTCTGTGTCCTCATCTCCTCTTCTTATAAGGACACCGGTCATACCACATAGGGGCCCACCCTAACGACCTGATTTTAACTTAATTACCACTTTCAAGGCGCATCTCCAAAGGCAGTCACATTCTGAGGTGCGGGGGGTTAGTGCTTCAACATATGGACTTGGGGACACCATTCAGCCCATAAGGGCTGTTAAGGGGGTTCCCGGGAGAAAGGGAGCAGGAAGAAGAGTCAGCCGGAGGCAGCAGTCTTGCTAAGGATGTGCCCACGACCTGGTCTAGTCTCCGTGAGGCCGGAGGGAGTGTCCATTTCTGCCCACAAGGGCTGGTTAGACGCCCGTCTCCCTCATTCCAGTTCTTTATAGTCAAAAAGGGCCTAACTAAGCCAGTCTGTGGACAGTTGGCATCCTGCCCGGCCCAGTGAGAGCTCAATAAGTCGCAGCTGTTATTGTTATGAAGATTATCTGGTTGGCAATCTTAATACTAGAATAAATATCATTTAGGTCAAAAAAGATGAACTAGGTTATATAAGGGTGAACATTACAATGACATTGGAGATGTGGCATTACGAAACCTAAATGCTTCACAAAAAGACAAAATGAAAAACATTATGTTAGGAATGGCAGAAATTGACAGAAATGTAATTGCAATGAGAATTGAATATCATCCTTTGGTAAATTGAGTGTCAGAAAAAGAGATGAGCGGTCCAGGATCGCGCTCCTCAGTACGTATCCAGATGAAGTTTACAGCCACACGAACACCTGCACATGGATGTTTCTAGCAGCTTTAGTCATAATCACCAAAACGTGGAAGCACCCAAGATGCCCTTCAGCAGGTGAGCGGACAGACTGTGGGACACCCAAGCAATGGGATTTTGGTCAGCGCTAAAAAGAAATGAGCTCTCAAGCCATGAAAAGACATGGAGGAACCTTAAATGTGTATGACTGAGTGAAAGAAGCCGATCTGAAGAGGCCACATCCTGGATGATTCCAATTCTATGACATTCTGGAAAAGGCAGAACGACGGAGACAGTGAAAGATCAGTGGCTGCCAGGGGCTGGGGGAGGGAGGAACAGGTGGGGCACAGAGGATTTTCAGGGCAGTGAAAATACTCTCTATGATACAGTAATGATGAACACGTGTCATTATACACTCATCCAAACCCTAGAATGTACAACACCAAGAGTGAGCCCTAGGGGCTGGCCCGGTTGCCTAGTGGTTAAGTTCGTGCACTCTGCTTCGGCAGCCTGGGGTTTGCTGGTTCGGATCCTGGGTGTGGACGTACACACGGCTCATCAAGCCAGGCTGTGGTGGCATGCCACTTAGAAAAATTAAAAGGACCTACAACTAGGATATACAACTATATACTGGGGCTCTGGGGAGGAAAAAAGAAAGGAGGAAGATTGGCACCAGATGTCAGCTCAGGGCCAATCTTCCTCCCCACCCCACCCCCAAAAAGCGTATCTTAAAAAAAAAAAAAAAAAAAAGGAATATTGGGGCCAGCCCCGAGGCCAAGTGGTTAAGTTTGCGCGCTCCGCTGCGGTGGCCCAGGGTTTCACCGGTTCAGATCCTGGGTGCAGACCAGGTTGAGACAGTGTCCCACTAAAAAATATACAACTATGTACTGGGGAGATTAGGGGAGGAAAAAAGCAGGAAAAAAAGAAGATTGGCAACAGTTGTTAGCTCAGGTGCCTATCTTTAAAAAAAAAAAAAGAATAAAATAAGAGTGAACCCCAATGTCAGCTATGGACTCAGGTGACAATGACGTGTCCACATAGGTTCATCGGTTGTAACAAATGTCCCACTCTGGCACCATGTTGATCGTGAGGAATGCTGGGGGGGGGGGGATAGTATATGGGAACTCCCTGTACTTTTCACTCAATTTTGCCATGAACCTAAAACTGCTCTAAAAAATAGTTTTATATTAAAAAAAAGAAAGAAGTTGGGGCCAGGCCGGTGGCGCAGCAGTTAAGTGCACACATTCTGCCTTGGTGGCCCCGGGGTTCACTGGTTCGGATCCCAGCTGCGGACATGGCACCGCTTGACAAGCCATGCTGTGGTAGGCGTCCCACATATAAAGGAGAGGAAGATGGGCATGGATGTTAGCTCAGGGCCAGTCTTCCTCAGCAAAAAGAGGAGGATTGGCAGCAGATGTTAGCTCAGGGCTAATCTTCCTCAAAAAAACAAAAAATGAGTCACTAATTGTTTTTCAATCAATTCTATGTTGAGAATACAGTACTGTTTAGTGAAGATCAATATATTAAATTTATGCATCTATTCATAAAAAATGACACAGAGGATGTGAATGTTGTGATTAATGAAATAATTGATTTGTATACCAAAGTTTACACCGTACAAATAGCAAGTAGGTTTTCTTAAAAATTAGCTTTCTATTTTAGAACACTTAGATTTATAGAAAAATTGCAAAGATGATACAGAGAATTCTCGTGTCCCCCACAGCATTCCCCCTATTAGCAATACCTTGATTAGTATGGGACATTTGTTACAATTAATGAACCAATGCTGATACATTATAATTCACTAAAGTCCAGGCTTTATTCAGATTTTCTTGAATTTCCTCTAGTGTCCTTTTTCTACCCCAGGAGCCCATGTAACATTTCACTGTCATGTGTCCTTAGGCTCCTCTGGGCAGGGATGGTTTCTCAGACTTTCCTTATTTTTGATGACCTTGACAGTTTTAAGGAGGCCTGGGTGGGAATTTTATAAATTCTCTGTCAGTTGGTTTTGTCTGATGGTTTTCTCCCGGTCAGCCTGGGGTGATGGGGAGCAGGCCCACAGAGGAGAAGGGCCCTTCTCATCATATTACATCCTGTTAAGAGCACAAGCCATCAACATAACTAGTCATGGCTCATATGAGCCTTTTTTGCTTCCAGTTTTCAAGGAACAGGAACAAAAAATGCTAACTACATAGTTCAAGAAGGATATCTCTAAGTACAAAAAGATGGAAACTGCCTACGTCCCAGGTTCTGCTATGGTGCAATTATAACGGATAAAGCTTGAGTTATCCCTGATTGCCCGAGGGACGTGGGTGGGGGGCAGGGCAGCCTTTAAAGTGGTCACCATAACCCCCACCTCCTATATTTATGCTCTCGTCGGAGCCTCTCCCCTTGAGTGTGGGCAGGACCTAGTCCATTTTAACTAACAGAATATGACAAATGTGATGGATGTCACAGCCGAGACCGGGTTACCAAAGACTGCCCCTTCCGTCTTGCTGGTCCTCTCCTGCACCCTCGGGTAGAAGCTGGCTGCCATGTTGGAAGCTGCCATAGGCACGCATGGCAAAAACTGACGAGAGCCGCTAGTCAGCGGACTGTAAGAAACTGAGGCCCTTCATGCGACAGCCCGGAAAGGACTGAATGCTGCCAACGGCCACTGAGTGGTCTTGGAGCAGAACCTCCCCAGCTGGGCCTCGAGACGATTACAGCCCCACCCACAGCTTGACCACAAACTTGTAGGACACCCGGGACCAGAGGACCAGCTGGGGCCCACCCAGATTCCTGAGCCACAGAAACTGTGAGAGTGTACATATTTGTTGCCTGAAGCCATTACATTTTTAAAACAGCTTTAACAAGGTATAACTGATATACAAAACCTGCGCATATTGAATGGGTACAATCAGGCGAGTTTGGACATCCATATACACCCGCGGCACCATCGCCACAATCGAGGTAATAAACACATCCATCACTTCCAAGGTTTCCTCGTGTGCCTTCATTTTGGGGGGGTTTCTGGGCGGAGGTAAGAACACCCAACATGAGATCTACCCTCTTTACAAATTTTTCAAGTACACAATACAGTCTTATTAACTAGAGGTGTTGTGTTGCATGGCAGAGCCCTTGAACTTGTTTATCTTGCCATCTAAGACTTTACACCCATTGACCAATATCTCCCTGCTGGGATCCCCAGCAACCCCCACTCTGCTCTCTGTCAAGCCATTATGTTTTGGGCCAATTTGTGATCATTCTAACCCCAAATCTTGCCCTTCCTGGATGAGCACCACAGATTCACTCCCAGCTTTCTGGATGCTTCTCCAGAGGGCGGCTCCTGGAGCGTCTCCATCCGTATGCTGCTCCTGGCCTTGCCAAGGACAATGCCCAGCCCATCCAGTGCACACTCACCGAACAGTGGTGGAGGGGTCCCTGCACCCTGCCACCACGCCGGGCAGCGTTGGGCACGCAGCTTGGTCCACTGATGGGGTAGGACCGACTGTCTTAGGCAGTTTGGGCTGCGCTAACAGAACACCATAGACCGAGTGGCTTAATCACAGACATCTGTTTCTCACAGTTCTGGAGGCTGGGAGGTCCAAGACCAAGGTGCCAGCAGATTCGGTCCTTGGTGAGGGCTCTCTTCCCAGCTTGGAAAGACAGAGGGGAGCTCTTAACCAATTTTTAAGTGTTCAGTACACTTTTGTCAATCATATGCCCATTGTCATAAAACTACGGAACGCTTTGTAAATTTGCGTGTCATCTTTATGCAGGGGGCTGTCCTAATCTTCTCTGTCTTGTTCCAATGTCAGTGTATGTGTCGCCGAAGCGAGCACCCAGCCAGACTTCTGGCCTCCAGAACTGTGAGATGCTAAATAGGTGTTCATTTAAGCTGCTAAGTTTGTGGTGACTTGTTCTGCAGAAATAGGAAAGTAAGACTCTACTCACAAAAGACCGTTGGAAGACTTAAATGGGAAAATGCTCGGACTGCTTTTAGCACAGAGCCTGGTATCTGGTCAGTGCTATTATACCTTAGCTGGGGGGCCGGCCTGGTGGCTCAGTGGTTAAGTTCACACATTCCACTTAGGTGGCCTGGGGTTCGCAGGTTTGGATCCCAGGTGCGGATATGGCACCTCTTGGCAAGCTGTGGTAGGCGTCCCACATACAAAGTAGAGGAAGATGGGCACAGATGTGAGCTCAGGGCCAGTCTTCCTCAGCAAAAAGAGGAGGATTGGCAGCAGATGTTAGCTCAGGGCTAATCTTCCTCAAAAAAAACAAAACAAGCAAAATGTTAGCTGGTATTGATATCACTGACCCCCCACCCCACGCCCACCCAGTAAAAACCACTTGGAGCCCATTGCCAGCCTGGAAACTTTCACTATAAATAAAGTCTTCTGTCTTCTAGGACATTCACATAACGTCCTGCAGGAGCTCTTTCTTTCATTCATTTTGTCAGTACACAGATTCATTGACATCTACTGTGTGTCAGGCACTGCGCTACGCATCAGGACGTGCGGGTCCAATCCCCAAAGGGCTTACACACTGGGGAGAGGGGTAGAGACCCAGAAGTCATTGCCTGGGGCCGCCTGAAGAGCATCCTCTGCCCGCGCCAGCCTCACACCCTGGCCCTCCCCACTGGGGACCAGGGTGGCAGATGCAGAGCGGGGCTCTTTCCCCGCTCCTCACAGGCTGGAACAAAGCACTGATGGCCATCCCTCTGATGTCATCCTGGGCCAGCAGCAGACCTCCCAGCCACCGGCTCCCACCCTCCCCTGTCCCTCCCAGGGAAAGAGGTGCAAGGCGAACCCATCTTCTCAGACACTGGTTCCCTTAGGCACCGCCGTCTCTCCTCCCCTTGGATCTCTTCAACTTCTTCCTCCCTCTAGCTCTTTATGCCCAGCAGCTCTGCGTGTAAATACACTCCTGCCTCTCCTGTTAAAAACAACCCAACCCTTAACCAAGCCAGCAGGCTCAGCATCACCGTCAAACCAGGCATCAGAAGCTTACATCACGGGCCTCCTCCTGGGATGGAGTGGGAAGTCCACACCATTCCCAGTGGAATTCTCTTGGCCAAATTGGAACCCAATCATGCCCAATCGATCGGTCCACTTTAGAATGTGGGCTGTTTTTACAAGACAACAGGCCTTCAAAATTGTTAAAGGCTCCTCGCCACCCCCACACTCCTCCCCCCACCCCAGTGCAAAACAAGCAAGGGGACTTTTCTAAGTTAAAGGAGGCTGAAAGAGTGGTGGCAACCAAGTGCAATAAATGAAACTTGATGAATCCTAGATTTGTTTAAAAAAAGTGATCAAATTGGGGAAAGAAAATCAAGTTTTACTTGATTGAATTTGAATTATTTAATCAACGATAAATGTCTTGGGGTAACAACAGCCTTGTGGCCTTGAGGAGAATGCCCTTAGGAGATACAAGTTTAAGTATTGAAGGGGAAGTGTCATGCTGTCTGCAACTCTCTTTCAAATGCTTTAATGAAACAAGTAACTTCGTTTGTATACATTTGTTTGTATATATAATAGACAGAATGTTACAACCAGCGGGGTGAAATGAAGCTAGGTGAAGGAAATAGGAGTGTGCATTATACTATTCTTACAACGTTTTGGTACCTTTGAAATGTTTCAAAATAAAAAGATGGGAAAAACAAACCAGCCAGCCTCACTCCTGCCCGGATGTCCCCCCAGCTGTCATCATTTCACCTTCTACTCCCAGCAAAGAGAACTCAGAGGAGTCTGTGCTCGCTCTCACTATGTGCTGGTTAAATGCTGAATAACTGGCCTTCAAGCAAACCGAAAAGCTCCTGATCTGTAGTGTTTGCCAATTCCTGCAGTGTAAATATCCCACGACGGCTGATTTCAAGCTACTCAGGTGGGGTCGTTAAACACGGAATTGGTAAGCAACCAGCAGCACACACAATGTAGTATTTCCAGCATGCAGATACGATATAACCAAACAGCCTCAGCAGCACAGATAGTAACATGTAGCAAAATAATTAAGAATGAGTTTTGATTGGCGCCGGCCTGGTGGCACAGAGGTTAAGTTTGCAGGTTCCGCTTCAGCGGCCTGGGATTTGCCAGTTTGGATCCCGGGTGCGGACACGGCACTGCTCGGCAAGTCATGCTGTGGTAGGCGTCCCACGTATAAAGTAGAGGAAGATGGGCACGGATGTGAGCTCAGGGCCAGTCTTCCTCAGCAAAAAAGAGGAGGATTGGCAGCAGATGTTAGCTCAGGGCTAACCTTCCTCAAAAAAAAAAAAAAAAAAGAATGAGTTTTGAGTATTTATTACCTTCGTTTTAATAGAATCCATTTGGTTAGAAGTTTACACAAGGAATTTTTTTAAATTATTTTATTGAGGGCATATTGGTTTATAACATTGTGTAATTCCAGCTGTACATTATTACACATCAGTTTTGTGTAGACTGCATTGTGTTCACCACCAATAGTCTAGTTTTCATCGATCACCATACATATATGCCCCTTTACCCCTTTCCCCCACCCCTGGTCCCCTTCTCCTCTGGTCACCACTAATCTGTTCTCTTTGTCCATGTGTTTGTTTATCTTCCACATATGAGTGAAATCACACCATGTTTGTCTTTCTCTGTCTGGCCTATTTCGCTTAACATCATACCCTCCAGGTCCTTCCATGTTGTTGCAAATGGGATGATTTTGTCTTTTTTATGGCTGAGTAGTATTCCATTATATATTATATATATATACCACATCTTCTTTATCCAATCATCCTTTGATGGGCACTTGGGTTGCTCCCTCATCTCAGCTATTGTGAATAATGCTGTGATGAACACTGGGGTGCATATATAATCGACTTTTAAACAATGGCTGTGTTTAACAACTGGTTCCAAATTTCCTGGAAATTTGACAGTTGCCTGTCACCAGCTGCTACATGCTGGCTCCAGCACACCTCTGTAAAAAAAATGTCACCCCACTGAAATCTGGCTTCTACAGTGTTCATTCAACCAAAACTCTCTTGCTCGTCTCGCCAGGCACCTCCATGTTGCAAAACATAAAGGACGATGGGTAAAGTTCCCGCCGTGCCTCAGTTCTCGGAAGGATTCAGCACTGCCTACTCCAGCTGCCTTTTCCAAGGCCCTCCGGGTCCTCGCCCGACCTGCCGACCAGCCCTACCCAGTCTCAGGGCTCTTCTTCCTCTATTTACCTTTGGGTCTTTGATGTGCCCATTTGACACACTCTCCCTGGGTGTGTCCCCCTCCATGGCTTCAACTACAGCTAAGAAGCCAGATTTCTTCTCAAACCTGTATATCCAAATCGCTCAACCAGTTTGCTCCTCTTAGAGTAAAGGCATTTCAAACAAAGCTAGAGTGGAAATCTTCATCTCTTGCTACCACCTCGAGGTGCAGCTCCTGACGGACAGAGAATGCAGGTCTATCCAACTCTGAAGCCAGGGAGTGTATGTTGCCTCCCTTTCGAGTCCCACAGACCTTAGCATGTTTAATAATGGAAATGGCTTCAATAAGCAAATGCAATAGGCATTAACTCCCCCAAGGGACCAGATCCCCACCTCTCCCTAGCCTTAGATTGCACGGACATGTCAAGGTGCCACCACTTGGTGGCGGCATTCTCGAAATAGGTAAACAGTATGGAAGCACTGAAACGCCAGAGCCCTGAGCTTCTCCAGCGCGAGGGGTGTCCATTCACACTGAATCGATGGAGGACTGGCCCACATCCAGCCTGATCTCAGCTTCCCTTTCCTGTCCTGGACCAAAACCAACAGGCGCCTTTCCCAAAGTGCTACGTAAATGTGGGCTCCTCCGCTCTTGCTCCGGCAGCATCCCACTGGTCCGTCTGTCGGTCACTGTCAGTCATTCCTTGTCAGTGAGAGCCAGAGTCAGTCATTATCCGGCTGGTCCGCCGTTCAGTCCATCAGTCAGAAAATCAGGATCCACCTGAGTCGGTCCTTGTGGACAGCCTACCTGTCCTTCTCTCCACCGAACGCCACGCCACGTGTAGGGAAATTGCTGCTGCAGACAGAATCCGCGCCCTCAGGCTCCGCCCCTTCGTAGTCTTATCCAACCATACGTCTCCGCCTCAGAGGAGTGCCCGCCCCCCGGGTCTCATCACGGACCCCGCTCTTCAGAAATTCTGCCCTATCAGAGGCCTAGTTCTCTCGGAATTTCCGCCCCGTATCGAGCCCCGCCCCATTGCCGACCTCTCCCCAGGGCCACGCCCCCTTGGGAAGCCCTGTCCAATCAGAGGCCTTTCCATCCACGATGCCCCGCCCCCCCGGGGCCGGCTTTTCCCAGACCCACGCCGCTCCAGGCAGAGGCGGTGGATGACGCCATCGGGGCGCGCCGCGAGAAGGTCACAGGGGCTCTTCCAACATGGCGGCAGCGGCGGCGCTGCGGGGAGGCTGGTGCCGCTGCCCGCGGGTGAGCGGACGTGCGGGGCCGCACGGGGCGGGCCTCGAGGGCTCTGGGCTCTCGACCTCCAGGGTCTTCCTCTCCTCAGGCGCTTGGCCCTCGCGGCCCTTCCCTAGGCTCGGCGAGACGCTTGGGGTTGGCTCGTTGAGTCAGCCGAGGCCTGGGCGGGGGGCCCGGAGCGAGGCCTGAGGGCGGGGGCCGAGCTGGCCCGGCCGGGGGCGGCAATGCGCGGAACCGGGCGGAGAGCGGATCGCCCCTCCCCTCCTGATCAGACTCCACGTGCACCGGGGAGTGCATGGTGGCCTCGGCGCCCAGTGCAGAAAAAGTAGGGAAGAGAAGGCAAAAATCCGTGACAGTCACGGCTCACATTTGTGTGCCAGGTCCTGTGCCGAGGGCATCTCCTGCATCGCCTCTCCTAATCCTCCGCGTGAGAATGCCGGAGGTAGTTCTCACCCCGGCTCAGAGCTTGGGCTCCTAGGGGCGGCGGGAGTCAAGGCGTGTGAAGCGCGCTGAGAAAATAGGTCTGTTGCTGCTGCTTGTCGCTGTCTCCCAGGTTAGGAAACTGGAGACTCAGGTTAAGCAGCCTGCCCACAGTTTCAGAGCTAGTGGCGGCTTTGGACCAGGTCAGCCTGGTCCAAAGATCTCATAGGATTCGGAGTGTCCGGAGAATGGTGTCTTTGACTCACCACTGATTTTTCTTGGCCCCTTTGAGTCAAGTTTTAGAGGTTGAACTGACACGTGTTTACATTTGGGTGCAAGACCAGGGGGAGCCAGCTTCAAGTTTGGTCCTGCTGTGGGATTTCTCAACCCAGTCAGACAGCCATCCACCTCTAGTTAAGATGCTGAAGCCAGTGGCTCCAGGATCAATGGCTGAAGGCAGATAGAGAAGTAAAGTCAGTTATTTAAACTCCAGAGAGTTACTCTCAAGTACCTGTAGGAGGTGGTGGCATCTGTATAAGTCTGGGATGTTGCTTAGGGGTCCTGGAGACAGGAGGCATGGGACAGGGACAGGAAGGGCCCAGGGAATGTGGAAATGGAGGAGTGGTTCTGTCGGGTCGTTGACATCAGTACACCTGGCTCCGTGCTGGGTACTAGGGTGCAGCATCAAATAGGACCCACACAGGCCCTTCCTCCTGGAGCTTAAGTTCATCATTTGGTAGAAGAAATGCCTTTCACTTCAGGTTAGCTGGCTCTTTGCCCAAGCGACTCCCCTAAGTTGTCCTGTTTGCAGCCCAACCCTGGACCACGACATTGTAGGTTCATTCCAGGGTTGCTCCTGGGGCAATAAGTCATTAGTGTTTACCTCTGAAAGCTCAAGTGTCTTGTCTTCCAAGGCCGGCAGAAGTAGGGTGGGCTGGTGAGAGAAGACCGCTTGTCACCAGCATCAAAGCTCAGCATGCCCGTTTTCAGACTGAGGGATTAAATCGGACTGGCACATTCAGGCTTCTTCCCCTTTAGGTTGGCATTTCTTGGGACCCATCAGGTTTCCCCTCCGGTTCAGAGGTGGGAAGGGAGATAACCCTGGAGGTGCAGATCTAGTGTTTTCTCCTTCCAGCAGATTCCACTGGCTTCTCAGAAGATGGGAGGATCCCGGGGCACCCACCATGTGGCAGACATGCAGTAAAAATCAGTGGACGCTTCTCAGGCGACCGGTGCTTTCTTAGTGTGGCCAGCTTCCTTCCTTGTCGCCCACTTTTCTGAATGGAGCTTTCTCTTTTCTCCCCACTTAGAGATGCCTCGGCAGTGGAGTCCAGTTTCTGTCCAGCCACAACCTAGTGCCACTACCCCAGGGTACCTATCAGGTACGCCGGCCGGGTGGACAGCTGCCTCTGGTGAGTGGCTGGGGACAAGAGCAAGCAGACCGTAGGGGGAGGTCTGAAAACTCTGACCTGGTTGACAGGACAGAGGGCTGCGGGATGTTGCCCACACTGCCAGTGGCATCTGATTGGCAGATGCTCCACATCCAAAGCCTTTGGATTTACAGAGCCCGGCATGCCTGGTCCTCTTGGTATCCTGGGAAGTTCCCAACGTCGTTAGGGCTGGGGCTCCTGCCTCACAAAGTCGCACGTTGTGTCAGCTCTGATGGCTAGAAAAGGCATCCCCCATACTGGGCTGAAATCCACCCACTGTGGCTTCTGCCCGGGAGTCCTTCACCAGGCAAGGCTGTTCCTTTTCTGGGTGACAGTCCTCTAGGCATTTGAGCAGTCGCCCATCAGCTCCTGGGGCTCAGTTTCCCCCGGCTGCATCGCCCCCATCCTTGATGTTGTTCCTCACTGGTGGCATTTTCTAAAGCTTTTGCCTTCCCGGTCACTCCTCCTTATGTTTCTGTGGGTGCCTCCCCACCATGAGGAGGGAAACTCACAACCTGACGCTCTCCCCCAAACCTCCACGTTCAGGGCAGCCCGCACCCGCCATTCCCTCTGTTCTCCCTCAGCCGGCTGCCTCCTTGCAGTGAGTGAGGCCCCTGCCTCACTCAGGGTTTAGCTCCTTCATCCTGTCCTGGGGCCATTGTGGGCGTGGCACAGGCCCTGGGGCCCTTTCCCGTAGTTGTCCAGCGCCCCCTTCACCCACAGTTTGCGGGCCCGGAGTGAGTGGCAGGGCTGCTGCTAGGTGCTGCTGTCCCCAGCAGTCTTGGAACTTGGACTTCCCCTGGAGAAAGGCTGGCCGGGGCGCAGCTAGATGAGACGGCAGCCTGCCCATGCCAGGCCCGGCCACCCCACCTGTGGAGTGGCACCCAGGTTTGATACCGCTTTCCCTGTGTGATGGGGGCCAGGGAGGCAGTCTCCCCAAAGCTGGTAGAGTGAGCCCCCAGCCGCTGTAGCATACCCAGCACACCCAGGGAAAGGGTGGGAGCAGCTGAGCACATACAGCCACCTGTGACCTGAATTCTCACAATCATTCTTTATGCTTTCCCTTTTCTGGGGCTGCTCTTAGTTACACAGGTGGCAGAGCTGGTGTCTCACCCGGCTCTGTCTGACCCTGGAGCCCGTGTCTTGGGCAGTGTCCAACCCTGGCTCTTGTGCCCTGAGCGGAGTCTCAGGCTCTCTTCTGGCCTCCCTAGGTCTGGCCTCCCGGTGTGTTGGGTTTTCCTATGAAGGGACACCCTGAGCTTTGGATCTCAGTGACTGGGACCCTGTGGGCCGAGAGAGAGGTCTGTGCCAGTCCCCAGGCCCTTGGATGACATTAAGTCCCAAATGGTGGGGCTGGCCCGGTGGTGCAGCAGTTTAGTTCGCATGTTCCGTTTCTCGGTGGCCCGGGGTTCACCGGTTCGGATCCCAGGTGTGGACATGGCCACTTGGCAAAAGCCATGCTGTGGCAGGCGTCCCACCTATAAAGTAAAGGAAGATGGGCATGGATGTTAGCTCAGGGCCAGTCTTCCTCAGCAAAAAGAGGAGGATTGGCAGTAGTTAGCTCAGGGCTAATCTTCCAAAAAAAAAAAAGTCCCAAATGAGGACTTGGGAGTGGTCCCAAAAGAAGAAGTTATCTGGCCCCAGAAGCCCTGGGTGTAGGGCCGTGTGTCACCTTTGGGATGAGGGACCACAGAGTCCTTTCAGCTCCAGCTGTGGGGCGGGGGCCCCTTTGGATGTTGACCTTTGCCTTGGGTTAACGTGAGGGTGTTTGCATCTTCACGAGAGTTCCAGGCTGTGCCTGTTTCTCGTCCAGTGTTTCCTCTGTTGGAGAAGGAGCCTGGCATTTGGTTTTGTTTGTAATAGACTTTTATTTTTTTGCGCAGTCTTAGATTTACGGAAAAATTGAGTACAAAGTACAGAGAGTCCCCATCAGCCTCCTCTCCCCCTCTCCTCCCACCTCGCACCGCCTTCCCTGTCATTATCGCCTTGCAGCAAGTGGTACCTTTGTTACAACTGAGGAGCCCGTACTGATAGATTGTTATTAACTGAAGTCCCTAGTTGACGTCAGAGTTCATTCTCTGTGTACATCCTATTCTGTGACGTGGTGTTTTTTGGGAAGATTGGCCCTGAGCTAACATCTGTTGCCCATCTTCCTCTTTTTTTTCTCCCCAAAGCCCCAGCACATAGTTGTATATCCCAGTTGTAAGTCCTTCTAGTTCTTCTATGTGGGACGCTGCCGCCGCGTGGCTTGATGCGTGGTGCATAGGTCCGTGCCCAGGATCCAAACTGGTGAACCTTGGGCCTGCGAAGCTGAGCGCACGAACTTAACCACTATGCCACAAGGCCGGCTTCTGAGGTTTTTTAAAAAAATATATCTTATTGAGGTCATACTGGTTTATAACGTGTAATTTCAGGTGCACGTTCTTGTATATCGGTTTCTGTGTAGACTGCATCTTGCACACCCCCGATAGTCTAGTTTTTATCTGTCAGCGTACGTATGTGCCCCTTTACCCCTTTCAGCCTCCCCGCCACCCCCTTCCCCTCTGGTAACCACTAATCTGTTCTTATCCATGTGTTCATTTATCTCCCACATATGAGTGAAATCACATGGTGTTTGTCTTTCACTGTCTGGCTGATTTTGCTTAACCTCGTACCCTCCGGGTCCATCCGTATTCTGTGAGTTTGGCAAACCGCCATCACAGTATCATGCGGAGTCATCCCACTGCCCTTAAAGTTCTCTGTACTCTGCCTGTTTATCCCAGACCCCAACCCCTGGCTTTTACTGTCTACGTTGTTCTGCCTTTTCTAGAATGTCATAGAGTTGGAATCATCCAGGATGTGGCCTTTTCAGACCGGCTTCTTTCACTCAGTCATACGCACTTAAGGTTCCTCCATGTCTTTTCCTGGCTTGAGAGCCCGTTTCTTTTTTGCGCTAATATTCCCTGGTCTGGATGTCCCACAGTTTATTGCCTGGCACTTTTTAAATGTGTCTTATCTCTGTTTTTAAAAAAGATGTTCATCGTTAAACCTCTATCAGCAGAAAGGAGAAAACTGAAAAATCCTCCATTTCTTTTGCATTCTTTCTAGTCCAGATCCTATTCTTCTGGAAACAGGAAAGGCTTTCTCTCCGGCTTGCTAGATAATATCAAACAAGAATTAGCCAAAAACAAAGAAATGAAAGAAAGTATAAAAAAATTCCGAGATGAGGCCAGGAAGTTGGAAGAGTCCGATGCGCTCCAGGAAGCCAGAAGGAAATATGTGAGTCCCTTTGCTCCGGGTCTCCCTCGGGGGCACACTTCTTTCCAGAGCCCCCAGACAGTGAGGGGCTCAGTGCCGGGGCACTGGGGGAGGGGAGGCTTGTGTGGAGGTGAGGTCACCGCCCTGATGATAGGGGGCGAGGGGACAGGCGTGGGTCGCCCAGCCCACCAGGGCTGCAGTGAGGCGGGGCACCGTTCTCCGCTGACCAGCAGCGCCGGCTTCTCCTGGGAGCTTGTGAGAAATGCAAGCTCTCAGAGCCCTCTGGACCTGCTGGGTCAGCGGCCGCGTTTGCACAGGTCCCTGGTGACCCCTCGAGCCCGGGGTTGGAGATGCGCTGCTCCCGAGAGCCTCTGGTCGTGGCCCTCTGAGCAAAGAGGGTGGAAAGTGGGGTCCGATGCTGGCGTAATTGTTCCTTGCCGCCGCTGTCTCTTAGTGAGCAGCTGCGAAGCGCCCGCCACCATGAGTGGGCTCGGTGTCCTTTACTCATCCGCCGTGTAAGGGCTCTGTGAGGCGGTACAGCATCCTCATCTTACCGATGGCCGGCTGAGCCTCAGGCTGTGGGCCCCTGCCCCAGGTCCCTCGGTTTTTTGTTCTCTTGGCCCCCGTATCAGGCCGTGGTCAGGTCACTCGGATGTAACTACCCATGTGGGTCCCGCCTGTGGGGGATTCAACCTGGTGAAAGATCGCCCTTGCTTTTCATTAAGTAAGAGAGGTGCGCTGAGGGCTCATGTCGGGGCAGGGTGGCCAGGGTTCAGGAGCCATTGCAGCGGCTGGGCAGGGGGCAGAGCAAGGGGATAATGCTGAGAGCAGAGCCCCCCGAGATACGTTGCCGAACAGCTGATGGGCAAGACCAGAGACAGACGTGGGGTGGGGGCTCTGTGCTCAGGAGGGTCGGAGGCCGTGAGCCGTCAGCTGCTGAGCCCCAGGCTGTGGGGCAGCAAGGGGCCCTGGGAAGGGGCTGCTGAGAAAACGCTTCTTTGGATCTTTGGTTTTATGATAATTGCTGTATTATAACCGAAAGCAACAATGTCCTGTGCTGTAGAAAACCATCGAATCCGAAACGGTGCGGACGAGCGAGGTGATCAAGAAGAAGCTCGGGGAGCTCACGGGCACTGTGAAGGAGGTAACGGTCTCTGGGCTCCTGGGCCCTGTGTCACCCGCCTGCAGGGAGAGGAGCTGGACGCAGTGGGCAGAGCTGGTGCCAGGCCAGGCATGACTTGGCAGCCGCGGACGGACAGGTGTGGGTGGCGAGCAAGGGAAGAGCGTCCTGGTCAGGAAGCTTCTGGCGTTCACATCCACGCCGCCCCTCAGGAAGGGGTTGGGCGGGCTCACAGCAGGTCACCGCTGAGTTAGAGCTGTGTGTGCTACCAGCAAGGGCAGGAGAGAAAGTGGGCATTTCTTCTCCTGCCCGGGAACGGAGGGGAGGGGACACCGCCCCGGCTGAGGGTTGGGGTAAGAGTGTGGCTCCTCGGGGCTGGGCGGCCTCTCGGGTTGTGTCTGTTTTGGTTTTGCTGTTCTGTGGGTAGAAGAGAGGGGCCCGGGCTCTGCTTGGTTCTGGGCCCCTGGAGGCCCGTGATGTTGGGTGGGCACACCCTCATCCTCCTTCTTACCTCTCGGCTCGGGGGCTCAGCACTCCTCTGTTCTGGGGAGCCAGAGGGTCCAGCACCCCAGAAATTGTATGCAGTGTTCTCCAGCAGCCGAGTCTCAGGGTCCCCGTGTCAGATGCGTTTAGAGCGCCTCTTCCTTCCTTGGGGGGCTGGCCTGGCCTTTGCACCAGGGGAGCTCCTGCGGGCCTGAGGGTGGCCGTGCTGACACCCCCCACCCCATCCCCGCCCTGTCTCAGTAGAGTCTTGACGAAGTCAGTAGAAGTGACTTTGGCCGGAAAATCAAAGAGGGTGTGGAAGAAGCTGCGAAGACCGCGAAGCAGTCGGCCAAGTCGGTGTCCAGGGGCAGCGAGAAGCTGGGCAGGACCGCCGCCTTCAAGGCCCTCTCCCAGGTGAGCGGCCGGGACTCAGGCCGCGCCGCATCCGAGAGCCGCAGTGCCCTCTCCCAGCTCAGTCACGGACAGAGCAGGCTCACCGAGGGCAGCACAGTGGGCCTGTCAGGAGGGCCCACTCGGCGCCAGGTCCTCCTCCCCTCCTGGCTGAGTGGGCTCCGGTAAGGCCCAGCCCCTAGGGAGCTACAGGTCCACACACCAGGAACCTCTGGGCCACCCTCAGCTGCTCGCTCCCTTAGCTGGTGTCCGTGACCCAGAGATCTGCTGGGCCCCGGGTGACTCGAGGTCCTGCATTCATTCAATAAATGCCTGTTGTATCTTACCGTGAGCTGGGTCCTCTGCTGGCCAAGGGGGCACAGGAGAGAAAGTCCGAGTTCCTGTTCTCCAGGGTGCCGGGGGATGGGGACAGGCAGTTCCTGAGTGACATGTGACAGAGGAACACGGGGCCAGGGAGGCTTCTCGGAGGGGACCCTCCTCTCCTGAGAGAGGCAGGAGTTGGGTGCTGTGGGTGGAGGGAGCAGGCCATGCAGAGGGGGGCGGGCACAGCCAGCTTGGGGCACCCCCTGTGGCTTGGTGTGGCCAGAGCCACTGCAGGGAGCCCAGGGAGAGCAGAGCCCATCAGGACCGGTCCTGTGGGCCCTGCCGGGGGGTTGGGTTTCCTGTGGAAGGTGACAAGGAGCCAAGGAAGTTTGTGGAGTGTGGGAGAGGCCCAGCCACCCAGCGAGGACTCCGGCAGTGCAACAAAGGAGGCCAGAGTTTGCCTTGGGTGACCCGGGCACAGCTGCCTGTTGCGGGGGGAACGGGAGGGAAATGGGTTCCCGAGGTTTGAGGAGGTGGAATCCACAGGCTCTGGGTCAGCTCAGATGAGGGGAGAGGGACAGAGGCAGTGCTTGGGATGTCCCTGGGGTTCCAGGGAGAGAGAGGAGGCAGTCTGGAGTCTGAGGGTCAGCTAGGGGCAGCCAGAGGCATGTCGACTGCTCCTGGAGGGAGGGGCGGGCGTCAGGCAGAGTTGGGGTCTCCCTGGGCCCCCGTGTCTGCTTCCCCGTGGCTTGGCTGTGTCGTTGCCCTGCGCCAGGCTGGGGGCACTCTGAGCTGAGTGTCGTCAGGCCCGAGGTTGAGGTTCAGAGCAGGCGCTCCGCGACTTTGGGCCCAACCGCACAGGCCGATGGCAGTGGTCTGGGGGTGTGGGAAGGTCCCCGAGCTCCCTCACCGCGCGGGCTGTGCTCTCCTCCAGGGCGTGGAGTCTGTGAAGAAGGAGATTGATGAGAGCGTTCTTGGGCAGACTGGGCCCTACCGGAGGCCCGAGCGGCTCAGGAAAAGGAAAGAGTTTGCAGGAGAGAAATTCAAAGAAGAGAAAGTGTTTGAGCCCAACGAGTAGGTACCAGCAGGCCACGGGCCGGGGCTGCCCGCTATGCCTCCCTCTCGGCCCCTGCGCTGTGGTCCAAGTCCAGGGCCCGCAAATGGCTCCTCCCCAAGTCACTTTCTGGAGTGTCTTTCCTGCCCCAGGTTCCCTGGCTCCCTCGAGAGGATCTGGGGGAGAGGGTGGGGTGGTGGGGAGGGGAGAGATGAGGCCGGGGTGGTCGCGGCCCCTGGGCTGGGGCAGGGTGCTGCTCACCACCAGCACGTCTTCCCCAGGGAGGCTCTGGGGGTCGTGCTGCACAAGGACTCCAAGTGGCATCAGCAGTGGAAAGACTTCAGGGACAACAACGTGGTGTTCAACCGTGAGTGGGCATGGCCCCCAGACTCGATGACCGCGGGGTGGTGACAGTGGACACTCACAGAGCACTCCCTGTGTGCTGAGCGCAAGCCAGACCCCCGTTTCACAGAGGAGGAGACCAGGGGTCAGAGAGGACCTGTCACTTCTGCAGGGTCACCCAGCGAGTGAGCAGCACAGCGGGGGCAAAACACAGGCCTCCAGGCGGCCCTGCCCACGTGGGCCGAGGGGAAGCCCCCAGAATCTCAGGCTGGTGGGCGGGGCCCTCCTGTAGGGGCTGAGTCACCATCTTTGTTATTGCTAAAGCCAGGGCCAGTGGTAGCAGTGGGGCAGCCAGGCATAGTCGCCTCCGTGTGGGTGCGGCTGTGGGTTCCACACTAGCCCAGGAACCCTGTGCTGATGGAGCCGCCGCCCACTCACAGCCCTGGAGTCCTCTGCCCTCATCTGGGCCCTGCTACACGCCCCTGTCCCTTGTCCTGTAAGGATCACCACATCCTGTGTGGTGACAGCACCAGCCCGCGGGGGCGGCCCCTCATGGTTCACACAGCCCTGATCACAATTGAGAGAGGATCTCAAGGGGCCACGAGGGGCCCTGGGAGTCATGGAGTGGGGGTGTCTTCCCAGAAGGGGCCCTGATCCCTGCCCTGTCCCCCCAGGGTTCTTTGAGATGAAGATGAGGTACGACGAAAGCGACAACGCGCTCATCCGGGCCTCCCGGGCGCTGACAGACAAGGTCACGGACTTGCTGGGTGAGTGGGCTGCCCCAGAACCATCCCGTCCCCCGGGACCGGCAGCGGGGAGGGGTCCCAGCCCTCGACCCACTCCTGGCTCCGACCCACTCCTGGCCCCGCTGCCCCCAGGGGGCCTGTTCTCGAAGACGGAGATGTCGGAGGTGCTCACGGAGATCCTGCGGGTGGACCCCGCCTTCGACAAGGACCGCTTCCTGCAGCAGTGCGAGAACGACATCATCCCCAACGTCCTGGAGGTGGGTGCCCAGCCCAGCAGGCCCCCTGCCCCTGCCTTGCCTCCCTGGGCTCCAGCCTGCCCACCCTGGCTGTGCAGGTCAAAAACCTGCAGGCTGTGGGCTGAGTGAGGGTTCCGCCAGGGCCGAGCACCTCTGGGAAGGCGTCTGGCCCTGTGGCCCCCACTGGTCCCGGTGACAGTGGCCCTGACATTTCTTGCCTCGCCCACGTGGTGTGTCTGCTCCAGGGACTGAGTTTTCTTCTCAAGGCCTGGCAGCAAGGCCCGCCTCCCCTCACGCCCACTGAGACCCGGCCTGGAGCCTCCCTCCCCTTTCCTGAAGCCCGAGCCTGTCCTGAGCAGCTGCCAGGGGCCCGGGGTCTGTGTCCCAGGTGCCAGGGCCCTTGCAGGCCTGGGAGGAGGAGGCCTGGGAGAAGCTGGTGGCTCAGGCCAGACCCTCTGGGCGGGGAGGCAGGAAAAGGGGCTTTCTTCGGAGGTCTTATCTCTATGGGAATCCCGAGGCCCATCTGGTGTCCTCGCCCCTCCTTTTGGCTCATAAATGAGGAGGGGCTGCTTGCTCAAGGTTGCCCTCACAAGTCCCCTGCTGGAGCTTGGCTGGTACTTATGTCTCTGCCCCTCTGCGGCCCCCAAGATGTGGCCAGAGCCTGGGCATCCTCCAGCCCAGTCTAGCCAGGCCTCTGGAAGGCCCTGAGGGGAACCCAGAAAGGCCCTCCGACCCCATGTGGATTCCCAGCCCCTCCTCCTGCCACCGCTTTGTGGTCCCCTCTCCCTCCTCCGATTTCCTAGGTCCCTCACGCCCCTTCGGGCAGGGCTGGGAGGAGGTAGAAATGGAGTGATTCCCAAAAGCAGCAGCCCGAGCACTGGCCGATCCTTCCGAGGGAAGGCCTCAGCCCAGCCTCCCTGCAGGTTCCCAGGGCGCCTGGCCCCTTCTTCCCCCACGCCGTCTGTGCAGGCACCCCCCTCGCACCTTGGGGGCCCCCCCCCCAGGACTCCCTCTCTGCCCCCACCCCTCCCCCCGGCTGTCCTCACTGATAGGAGGCTTCCTGTCCCGGTCTGGGCCTGGCTCTGCAGAGCTTCGTTCCCAGGGCAGGCAGAATGCAGCTCCTCGCCCCCTTGGCTCAGCTTCCCCGGCAGGGCGAGAGCCCCCCAGGCTGCCACCCTCCTGTTCCTTCTACCAGGCCCTTGGGGGCCCACCCTGGGCCTCCCGCAGTCCCCCACACAGGGGCTTTGCCCCCCCAGGGCCTGGGAAGGGAGCACCCACTGATGCAGCCTGCCCCAGGTCCCCCTCTTTCCCCAACCAGAACCCGAGGGGGCCGGGAGCCACAGAGGAAAGATTCCCGCTGGAGAACGCTTCCTGCCGGGAAAGCCCACTCATCTTAGCGCTGATTTTTTGTTTTTCTCTTTTTAGGCCATGATTTCTGGAGAGCTCGATATTCTCAAAGACTGGTGCTATGAGGCTGTGAGTACTTGCCTTTTTTCCCCTTTTTTCCCCCTCGTTTAGGCTTAAAAGGAAATCACAGTTTGGAGAAAATCCACTTGGGTGGTGGGATCCAGGAAGGGCACCCGGGGCCTGGTGTCCTGGTCGCCAGGGGGATCCTCGTGTCTGAGGCTCGGCTGGCACAGAGCCACCTCTCTTCCTTCCGCCCCCCAACATGTGGGGCACATCCCTGTCCGTGGGGCCAGGTGGCTGGTCCTTCCCAGACTGAACTCCTGGTCAGGGAGGATCCTTCCAGCTCCTTCCTGCCTCTTCCCTCTTCCCTCGGCCTGAAGCCCAGCCTGGGGCCTTCCTCCTGCCTTATAGTCGGTCATCTAGAAACCTCACATCATAAAATAAATTTGGTTTGGAAGGCTCATAGGGAGGAAAAAGGATCCTAAGAGAGGGATTGAGGAAGCTGTTTTCCGTGTGGCCCTATTCCTGCCCCTTCCGGTGGCCTTGAGTGGCAGAAAGCAAGGCTCCATTGGCCAAGGTGGCCTGGGGTGCAGGCTGGGGGCCCAGAGGTCAGGGAGCAGGTTGAAAGGGACAACGAATAATTGGGGTGCGCTCGACAACACTCCTTGAGTGTGCATGGGTCCCACGCGTGGTGACTGTGGGTGCTGGAAAGAGTGGCCCCACGAGCCTCTGTCACGTCCCTCCCTTGGGCCAGCACTGCATCATCGTGCCCTCTTGCGGGGGTCCTGAGGGTCGAGTTGGAACACAGAGGCAGTGCTCCGGGATGCACGACATGCTGGATGGCTTCATTAGCTGTTCTCAGGGCAAGATCCCAAAACACAGATGAAAACAGACATGGAGGGGCCGGCCCGGTGGCATCATGGTTTAAGTTCGTGCACTCCACTTTGGCAGCCCTGGGTTTGCAGGTTTGGATCCCGGGCGTGGACCTACACACTGCTGACCAGGCCTTGCTGTGGCGGCATCCCACACACAAAATAGAGGAAGACTGGCACAGATGTTAGCTCAGGGCCAATCTTCCTCACCAAAAAAAACCTGAAAACGAAAAACCACAGACATTAAAGGATTCCCCCCGCCCCAAGAGGAGCCATGTGTCCTGACCGGCTGTTCCCCGGGGTCAGGGCTCAGGGTCCTAGGGCCACAGTCAGCGACGGGCTGCGTGGAGGCTGGTCAGGTGTCCCCAGGAGCACACACTATCTGCCCCTCCTGGCAGCCTCCCCGTGCCCTCAGAGCTCCACGCTCTCCGACCACCTTGCCTCACCCTGCTCGCTCCCCAGCCTGTGTCTTCGTGTTTTTTTTTTTTTGCCAGCTTCCTTGTAGAGTCTTTTTCGGCTGATGCTATTCTGTACCCAGCTCACAAACAGCTTGGGAAAAGCAGAGGAGATGGCAGGTTTTCTTTTAACTACTCCCCTGCACGGTGACTAATCCAGAAGGCATTTAGGAGTGTGGTTTTTTCACTCGGGGACCATTAGGATGTGGCTGATTATCTCTGCCAGGGAGCTGGTGGTGCCCCTGGAAACGCAGCTGAGGCTGCAGCCGCTCTCACAGAGGTGTTTTTCAAATGTCATCTTTAAGCCACTGCACAAGAAATTGGATTGGCACCATTTTGATTTTTCTTGGCGGATCAGTTCTTTCCATAAAAACTCGATGCTGTCGGAATATCTTCCGTCCTGGTTGTCGAGATGCGAGGCTGCACATGGCCGGGGGGCTGTGTCCTGGGCCTGGGAGCAGACCCAGGGGGCTTCAGAGTGTCATTGGAGGCGCCGCAGGCCCCGTGGGAGGGACAGGCTGCCTGTGGCCGACAGCCGCCCACGAGGGGCTGGGCGGTGGGAAGGAGGCGGAGCAGACAGTTGGTTCCAGAGCAGCCCGTGGTTAGGACAAATCCTAGAAAAAGCGTGTGATTCCAGGGCGAGATGCCGAGCAGGGAGAGTGTGGGGACGTTTCAGGTCAGCCCGAGGCCTCGACTTACCTCAGCAGTACATTTCAGGTGGTGTTCCGGGAGGGTCCCCCACTCACCGAGGGAGACACTTGCATTTGGTCCTCTGGATACAGTGCTGTTTATAACGAGGAGAGTCTATGGTCCAGGCCAGCAGTAGGGGCACGAGCCTCCCTGCTCGGACCCGTGCTCCTGGCATCTGCCGCCCCCGGCCTGGCCTGGCTCACCCAGGTGCCAGGAGCTGGTTCTGGAAGGGGCAAGAGCTGAGAGCATGAACCAATGCCGGGAGCCTGCCCGGACGCTGCCCCGGCCCCTGGGGGTGCAGGTGGCAGCCCTTGCCTGTGCTGTGGCACCGTGGCGTGGCTCGCACTCAGCTGGCCATCCGTGCCGGCTTGTCGGCTTCCCGGCTTCTCGTTGCAGACCTACAGCCAGCTGGCCCACCCGATCCAGCAGGCCAAGGCGCTGGGCCTCCAGTTCCACTCCCGCATCCTGGACATCGACAACATTGACGTAAGTGTCCCCTCCGGGGGACGAGGTCGGCCCCGGGGTTGCGAAGGTGTGCTAATCAGAATGGCACTCAGCAGGGAGGAGTGAGCCCACTGTCCCTGGAGGAGTTCCAGCATGGCAGGCGCGTGGATTCAGTGACCTCCGGGGTTCCTTTTCAGGGAAAGGGTTCCGTGGTCCCCTGGTTGGACTATTAGGCAAGCAGTGGGCACAGGGGGTGCTGCTGCCTGGACCTCGGGGCACCCTGAGGCAGTGCCATCCCTGCTCCTTCCCTCGGCAGGGCAGGGCTCCCTCAGGGCTCCTCAGGCCCCCAAGGGTGAGCTCTGCTGTGGCGCCCTGATTTCCGCCCTGTGAGGGATGAAGATGTGCCGCACTGGCTCCGTCTCCCCGGCCTGTGTGCGGGGCCAGCTCTGTGAGGCCTTTGGGCCCCGCACAGCCCGACGGGGGAGCCGGCACAGGGTCCCAGCCCTTCAGACTCCAGATCACATTGGGGACAGTGTCGGCTCCCTTTGGGGCCTGGCCTGATGAGTTGAGTTGCCGCCGCCACTTCCTGGGAGCACCCCCGAAGGCAGGGGGCTGCAGGGAAGGGCTGGGGGCATTCTCTGAGGCCCGCCCGCCCTGTCGGCCCCCTGCAGCTGGCCATGGGCAAGATGATGGAGCAGGGCCCCGTGCTGATCATCACCTTCCAGGCCCAGCTGGTGATGGTTGTCAAGAACCCCAAAGGCGAGGTGGTGGAGGGCGACCCGGTGAGTGAGGGAGGCAGCAGGATGGGGTGGGTGCCCCGTGCAGGACCGGCTGGACGCCAGCCTCTGGCCAACCCGCACTGATGGCCCTTCAGAGCCAGGAGGTTCTGTGACGGTGTGGGGACAGCAGGGCAGTGCTGTGAGGAGGTCAAAGGGCAACCGGCCTGTCCAGTTTTACCAAGTCCTGAGTTGTAGCCTCTGCTCTGGCCCCAGACCCAGGCTGACACCCCATACCCCTCCCAGGTCCCTCCCAGCGTCCCCCTGTCCTGCCCTGGCAGCCTGGGCCCGCCCCTCTCGACAGCCCCTCGCCCGTGTGGGTGCTGCCCGCTGTGCGGCGGCCCTCACTCCCACGCCCCCGCAGGACAAGGTGCTGCGCATGCTGTACGTGTGGGCGCTCTGCCGGGACCAGGACGAGCTCAATCCCTACGCGGCCTGGCGGCTGCTGGACATCTCCGCCTCCAGTACAGAGCAGATCCTCTGACGCGCCCGCGCTCCGGGGCCGGATCAGCCCGTGGCGGACGCACAGGGGTGCCGCCGTCCACCTGCAGCCCCTGGACCTCTGAGGACCCGACTGTCGGCTCGCCCTGCTCCCTCCCGGCTGGATGGGGAGGGGGTGCTGCTGAGGGCTGCTCCCCCAGTGCCAGCTGCTGTGCTGCCCTCTGACCTGCGAGGCTGCTGGCCAGCAGGTCACCAAGGAGCACAGGCGAGACAGTGCCAAGAGGCCCGGCCCCGGACTCCCTCGGGGGCAGGGTGGTGGGCCCAGGCCCGCCTCGGTGTGGCCTGCCTGCGGCCAGTCAGCCAGGCCGTTTTAGCTCCATGTTTTCACTAGTGCCCTTACGGTCATCCTGTACCTACCCGGAGATATGGAAATAAGAATAAAATGGCAACGTGCAGGAGAGCCCTTTGGGTGGTCCCAGGTGTCTGTCACTGGCGTAGGGGGAGCTGGGGCTTGGGGGGAGGAGCCCACCGGGTGGTCATGGGGAGGCGGTCAAGGTCACCGGAGGATTGGCAGCCCTAGAGGGGAGCACCCTGCCTGCTCAGGACCCTGCCTCCACCGGGCGGGGTGGGCGGGGGGCCGGTGGCAAGAAAAGCTGGGGGGGTTACTCCCAGTAATCCAGGCTGACCTGGCTGGTGTCCCTGAGCGCCGGGGTCCCCGGACTGGGGAGCTTGGGCGCCCCTGAGTGATGCTCAGGGGCACTGGGGTCTCCCAAATGGGGAGTCTGGGTGTGGGGTCCATCGCAGAGGAGAATGGGGGTGCGGGCGCTGCAGGTGGGATGCCGAGGAAGGCTCCTGGCCGCCCGGACTCCCCGGGGCGGGGCGGGACGGGGGCTGCGGTGTCGCGGAGCCCGGGGCGGGGTCGCGGGCCGCGCGCCGCTCCCTGCGCAGCCTCCGCCCCCCGCTGCGGTCCCGCCCCCGTCGCCATGGGAACAGCCGCGGCGGCCCGGCTCGCGCGCTGCTCGCTGGCCTCGGTCTCCGCCGCTCCAGGGGCGGGTGGGGTGGGCTGAGCCCGGGCCGCCGCCGCCGCCGCCG